>NW_028053739.1:0-399 GCF_054177405.1 Leptonychotes weddellii
AAATAAGCAAATAGATTTTTTAAAAAATAAATTCATATACACACGATGACAGCCACTCTATGATGAATGCAGCATCTCTCTGACAGTGGCTACCAGACTCTACAGATTGTAAAATACATCCCAGTTTCAGAGATGTTGTGTGAAAAAAATATGTCTTAAAATAAAGCAAATAAAGTAGTAGGGGTAATAATGTGATAGCAGCCATAGGAATAAAAAGAGTTCTCAGCATGGGAATAAAGAGTTCTCTATGGAAAACAGAATAAATCAAATCTTAATTTAAACATCATCCAGATATGACTTTAATTGTTTATCTGCTCATTTAAGTTTGTTGTATCTATCCTGAAGGCTATACATTTCCATTTTATAGTCCCCCCAAAAAAACACTGTGGGAGAGGAAAA
>NW_028053740.1:0-399 GCF_054177405.1 Leptonychotes weddellii
CTTTTTTTTTTTTTAAAGATTTTATTTATTTGAGAGAGAGAGAATGAGAGAGAGCGAGTACATGAGAGGGGGGAGGGTCAGAGGGAGAAGCAGACTCCCTGCCGAGCAGGGAGCCCGATGCGGGACTCGATCCAGGGACTCCAGGATCATGACCTGAGCCGAAGGCAGTCGCTTAACCAACTGAGCCACCCAGGCACCCAAGCAAATTCTTGTTTAGACAATAATTGCAGAATTTCAGAATATGCTTAGACCAAAACAAGTCACTCTTGAGATTTTCTTTAAAGTTTAATGAGCTGAAAATCCATGATTGTACACAAATTAGAAGACAAACTTTTATAAAGCATATGTTTGCTAAGAATTTCCATTTGAATTAGCAAAAACCTACTGGACCTAGCCTAA
>NW_028053741.1:0-399 GCF_054177405.1 Leptonychotes weddellii
CCCTCTCCCACTCCCCCTGCTTGTGTTCCCTCTCTTGCTGTCTCTCTGTCAAATAAATAAATAAAATCTTTAAAAAGAAAAATAAAGACAGGACCAGAGGATGATCTCCCAAATCTGTCCATTCAAATTTCCTCCATTAAAACTAGCTTCTCTCCTTTTCTTTTTTTTTTTTAAAGATTTTATTTATTTATTTGAGAGACAGAATGAGAGAGAGAGAGCACATGAGAGGGGGGAGGGTCAGAGGGAGAAGCAGACCCCCTGCTGAGCAAGGAGCCCGATATGGGACTCGATCCCGGGACTCCAGGATCATGACCTGAGCCGAAGGCAGTCGCTCAACCAACTGAGCCACCCAGGCGCCCTTTTTTTTTTTTTTAAAGATTTTTAGCTTCTCTCCTTTTC
>NW_028053742.1:0-399 GCF_054177405.1 Leptonychotes weddellii
AGGCACAAATGTTAAACGACAAAGCCATAGAGCAAATGAGTCCTAAAGTTAGAAAGAGGGTTTTGAGGCCGTCTTGGATGCCCTCCATCAGAATTATCTCCAGCAATTATTAGAAATGCATGCCTCCAGGGCGCCTGGGTGGCTCAGTTGGTTGGGCGACTGCCTTCGGCTCAGGTCATGATCCTGGAGTCCCTGGATCCAGTCCCGCATCGGGCTCCCTGCTCGGCAGGGAGTCTGCTTCTCCCTCTGGCCCTCCCCCCTCTCATGTGCTCTCTCTCATTCTCTCTCTCTCAAATAAATAAATAAAATCTTTAAAAAAAAAAAAAAAAAAAGAAATGCATGCCTCCAGATCTCAGCCCAGTCCTACTAAATCAGAAATCTACAGATATGAGGCCCTGG
>NW_028053743.1:0-399 GCF_054177405.1 Leptonychotes weddellii
CCCCAGAGGAGCCAAGAACTCAGGGCCCCACTCCTCAGTGAGCCCCCAGAGAAAAGCAGTCAGTCACTCCCATCTCCCTGGTCTCCGGCCGTACCCCATGTTCACCCGGCCTGTGACCGTCTGTTTCTATCTCTGGCACACGACCCTGTGTGTAGTCTCCAAACCCAGCAGATCCCTGTGGTGCGCTCCCACGCCACTCCTCCCAGGGGAGGAAGGGGAGTCTCCCTGGTTCTGCCACTTGTTGGGTCCCTGCTGGAGGAGCAGTGGCCCGACTGTGCTGCAGATCACGGTTTATGGCAACCCCTAGCTGAGATCCCACTCCTCAGCTCCGTCTCTGCAGCCAGCTTCCCTGCTCCGATACCTGGGAGCTCTGCTGCCCTCAGGCACCCCCGGTCTTTC
>NW_028053744.1:0-399 GCF_054177405.1 Leptonychotes weddellii
ACTCTTAGCTTGTGGCTGAGGCACTGTTAAAAATTATTGAAATTCCATACATAAAACCATACTCCTAGTTTCCCCAACACATTCAAATATTTTTAAAGATACAAAGGTTATTCTTTAAAACAACTATGTGATTTTGGTGTTGTGACTTGCATATTTCACCCTTCTGTAAAGCTGGATGATTCTGAAATATTTTGAACAACTGAGAAGCGAATGCTAAGAGTTAGTGTCAGTGCTGCATAATTTTAACAATTTGTACTTTAAAGGGTACTGTTGAATTATGATTGTAAAAATCCTACTGCCATGTTAAATGGAGAATTTGAGATTGCAAATGTGTATTAAAGCTAGAGGGCTCGAGTTACGCTGTATATTAAACTAAGAGCAGATACTGCCACCTAGATA
>NW_028053745.1:0-399 GCF_054177405.1 Leptonychotes weddellii
ACCTGTCTATCTGTAAGACACTAGACCAGTGATACTTTGTGATTGCCATCTTGAACCTGAGCTATGCTCTCCTCTTAGGTTTGGCCAAGACCAGGTACATCTGAAGGACATTGGAGATATTGCATGGGGAATAGAGGAGCTGGTGACCTTGAATGTAGGAGCATAGTGCTGGCTGGAGTCAGACCTTTGTTTTCTTTTTCTTTTTTTTTTTTAAAGATTTTATTTATTTATTTGAGAGAGAGAATAAGAGACAGCACAAGAGGGAAGAGGGTCAGAGGGAGAAGCAGACCCCCCGCTGAGCAGGGAGCCCGATGCGGGACTCGATCCCGGGACTCCAGGATCATGACCTGAGCCGAAGGCAGTCGCTTAACCAACTGAGCCACCCAGGCGCCCCAGACC
>NW_028053746.1:0-399 GCF_054177405.1 Leptonychotes weddellii
TGCCTGGGTGGCTCAGTTGGTTAAGCGACTGCCTTCGGCTCAGGTCATGATCCCGGAGTCCTGGGATCGAGTCCCACATCGGGCTCCCGGCTCGGCGGGGAGCCTGCTTCTCCCTCTGACCCTATCCCCTCTCATGCTGTTTCTCTCTCTCTCTCTCAAATAAATAAATAAATAAATAAAATCTTTAAAAAAAAAAAAAAAACAAAAGATATATAATATTTACTGAAAAGTTTAAAACATGCTGAGATAAAGAGATTTAAATAGAAGGAGAGACATTCCATGTTCATGGGTTAGAGAATTTAATATTGTAAAGATGGCAAAACTTCCATAATGATCCCAAGGTTAATTGCAATCACTATCAAAATTCTATGGGAGGGGCACCCGGGAGGTTCAGTATTA
>NW_028053747.1:0-399 GCF_054177405.1 Leptonychotes weddellii
TGCTGTGGGCCCAGCCAGCAGGGGCGCTGGCTTTGGAGAGTCGGCAGGAGCCACCAGGACGCAGGAGGTGGAGCTGAGCGGAGACCCCTTCCCCTCCCCAGCACTGGCCCTGGTGGACCTCAGCCCCTGCCTCCAGTGGGCCAGCTCCGTGGGGGCTCTGGCCTGGGCGCCTCGGGTCTCGTGGTTCACCAGCAGCCCCCGGGAAAGTGCGTGCAGGTCTTCGCGGGATTAGAAGCTCATTGTGAGCAAAGGACAGCCTTGGGTGACCCAAAGCAGGACCTTTGTTTAAAAGGAGATATCTGGGTGCATGCGGCGGAGTGGGTCCGCCCCAGGCCTTTTTAGTGAGATGGGAGTGGAATTTGAAGCTGAATAGATCTAAGACTCAATCTCTGGTTCCTC
>NW_028053748.1:0-399 GCF_054177405.1 Leptonychotes weddellii
GTAGGGAAGGAGATAGGGAAAACCTGAAACCAAAATGAGTCTGAAAGAAAGATGTTTTTGGGGCAAATGGCATTGAGCTGTCTTTTCTCCTCCAACCCTCATGTCTCCCTGGGTGTCTTTTTCAGCCACACACTGGTGCTGATGGAGGGGACTCAGTTGGTCCTTGCAGGACGGTCTCTGATTCCTTGGCTTGTGCTAGCGATGGGGTTGGTCTTTGGCTCCGTTCTGAGGCTGTGCCCTTGTGCATTGCAGGCCCTGAAAACCAGAATCAGCAATCTCCCCACCGTGAAGAAGTTTCTGCAGCCTGGCAGTCCAAGGAAGCCTCCCATCAATGAGAAAAGTTTAGAACAAGCCAAAAAGATTTTCAGGATTAAATGAAGCAGGAATGGATGCCCAGCA
>NW_028053749.1:0-8824 GCF_054177405.1 Leptonychotes weddellii
CTGCTGGTGAGAGGGCAGATGGCATGAAGCCACTCTGCAAATGGTTTGGCAGTTTCTTATAAAGCCAAACATACACTTAATGCCATATGACCCAGTGATCCCACTCCTAGGTGTTTGCCCTAGAGAAATGAAAATTATGATCACACAAATACCTATACATAATGTTTACTACAGCTCTATTTATAATCACCAAAAACCAGAAACAATCTAAGTGGCCTTCAATGAATGGATAAGCAAATAGTGGTATGCCCATATAAATGGAACACTAGGTACAAGCAAAAAAAGAAAAAAAAAGATCAAACTACTGAACACACAGCAACATGGAAGAATATTTCAAATGCATCATGCTAAGTGAAAAAAGCCAGACTCAAAGCCTACAACATTATATGATTCTACTTATGTGACATCCTGGAAAAGGCTAAACTACAGGGATAGAAGCAAGATATACTGGTTGCCAAGGGTTGGATGGAAGGAGAGGGAATGATTAACAAGAACATGGCAGTACGAGACAATTGTGAGGGCTGATGAAACTATTCTGAACTTTGATTGTAGGGGTGGACAAATGACTACTTAGTTGCCAAAACTCACAGATCAGTACACTTTAAAAAGTGAAATTTATTGTATTCAAATTAAAAATAATGAAAAACACACTGTGTCAACTTAAAAATTTTTAAAATAAAAATGAAAAACAGAAAAGAAAGTGCTGGTAAGTCTATTGATAAAGAGAAGCGTGCTATCATCATGTTATAAAGCAATCTGCATACAGTGTGTGTAAGTTTGTATACACACCCATCTGTACACACACAGACACAAGTGTTATGCACAGTGTGAACAGTGCTCATCTCTGATTGGTAAGATTGCAGGAAATTTGTTTTTTTCTTTTAAGGTACCGGTATTTTCTGATTTTTTTCCTAAAAGTAAATTAGTAGTATTTTTATGATTTCTTTAAAAAGTAATCTAAGAGGGGCGCCTGGGTGGCTCAGTTGGTTAAGCGACTGCCTTCGGCTCAGGTCATGATCCTGGAGTCCCGGGATCGAGTCCCACATCGGGCTCCCTGCTCAGCAGGGAGTCTGCTTCTCCCTCTGACTCTCCTCCCTCTCATGCTCTCTCTCATTCTCTCTCTCGCAAATAAATAAAATCTTAAAAAAAAAAATTTTAAAAAGTAATCTAAGATAAACACAAGCTCCTCCGGGAAGCTTTTCCTGATCTCTCCACAATTAGCCTTTCTCTCTCCAGGCTTCCCTTCGACGTCCTCCAAGCAGGCTGCCTTTAGTCTCATTTTCTCCGTAGCCCTTAGCCTCTCCTGCTGACTGAGCTCAAGGAGGAAATGCCTCCAACGTACCTTGCTCCTGTATTCACTTGTTTACTGCATGGTGGTACCTGGCTCAGGAATCATGTCTCTCTGGTTCCCTGCTCTATCCCCCTGAACAGGCATTCAGTAAACAGCTGGTTAATGACTGACCAGCCCACGAGAAATGAACAGGCATCTAATAAATGACCATTAAACCATACCCACAGGTAACTGGACACTATCCAAAGGGTGATAATTAATGCTTCCTGTCAGCCTAGAACATAGGTTCAGGTGAAAGGCTTTTGGGATGACCCTTGCCCATGTAAGTTTCTAGAAATTATTTGGTAGAAAACACGCAAGGCTGGCTTATAACTTGCCATATTTGTGGGTACAAGACTCAGGATTGTTAATTCGTAAAGTAATAAGCTTCAAAATTACCCCAACAGGATAGAGGGCCAGGCTAATGCCATCTGGCATACACTTAAGGGTCAAAGATTCAGCTACAGGAATAAGGAAGAGAGCGGACGTGATAACAGCAGTCAAGTGAAAACAGAACTTAGGTGATTTTAGGTGACATCAGTCACACTGAAGCTAAATGTCAGTAAAAGATGAAGTAAAAGACCTTAATTTTGATGGCAGAGTTGAACTGAGTGGTCACAAATCTTTTCTCATCTTGGACGTTCCATTTTCACATCTACAGGATGAAGTCTGTTTGTTAGTTTGAAAAGATAATAAGACCAAACTCATTTAAATGTATATTCTTGTGGGTCGCCTAGGTGGCTCAGTCGGTTAAGCATCCAACTCTTGATCTCAGCTCAGGTCTTGATCTCACAGTCATGAGTTCAAGTCCCACACTAGGCTCTACACTGGGTGTGGAGCTTACTTTATTTTTTTTAAGATTTTATTTATTTATTTGAGAGAGAGTGTGCGCACATGAGCAGGGGGGAGGGACAGAAGGAGAGGGAGAAGCAGGCTCCCCGCTAAGCAGGGAGCCCAATGTGGGGCTCAATCCCAGGACCCTGAGATCATGACCTGAGCCGAAAGCAGATGCTTAACCAACTGAGCCACTAGGTGCCCCTGGAGCTTACTTAAAAAAAAAAAAAAAAGTATATTTTTGTGATTTCCTGCACATGCCAGGAAGATCCAGAGCAATATTTTAAACATTTCCTTACTTCTAAAACAAAAATAAATAAAAAAATAAAAACACCACAGCATTAGGATTTCTCTCTAGCCTCAGCAGGCCAAGGTCCCTGCAGCCTGCAAGTTAAAGGCCTATTTGCTATAGAAAATAAATATAGGGCACCTGGGTGGCTCAGTCGGTTAAGTGTCCAACTTTTGGTTTTGGCTCAGGTCACAATTTCAAGGTCATGAGACTGAGTCGCATGACCTTGAGATACCCTCTCCCTCTGCTCCTCACCCCCGCTCACATGCTCTCTCCCTCACTAAAATAAATAAATCCTATTAAAAAAAAGGAAAGGCAAAACAAATTAAAAAGCTTCCAAATATCACGATTTGGGAATTCCAGTGCCAGTTAATGGATTAAGTACAGTGCACCCTGTCTCCCTCACTGAATGTGGCTATAAAATCTGGAACAATGCATGGAGCAGCTACTTCAGGACACTGACAACTAAACAGTAGTAGGCAGATGAGGGAAGTCGATGAGAATTCAAAGTTCACTGAACCAGCAGCCAGCTTCCTATTTTTTCCTCTCAGGATTGCTCAACTTGGACGCAAGGCATCCTCAAACTCAGAAATGGGAACCAGGTATGGACAGAGAGATTCTGCCTAGAAAAGTGGTCGAGGAGATTCTTAACACTATGAATATTGGGGGGAAATCCTGTTTTTAATTTTCCTTAAAAAACTTTTTTTCCTTCACTCTCCTATTCCAGACCCCAGGCCATCCTCAAGTGGCAGAAGCAGCTGCAGCAGCAAGACCCCGCAGACGCCTTCAACCCTGAGGAAGGGGATCTTCCCAACCGATCTGAGGAAGCAGAGTTCCAAGGGGAGGGAGTCCCACTTCTTTTTCCTGTCCCAGTCCCTCCACTGCTTGCCGCTGGGCAAGGGCACAGCTATGAGAAGAGGAGAAGAGCAGCTCACGTGCCTGCTTCCTGGACACAGGCCTGAAAAGGGGGGGAGGGGGGCTCCGGGGAACTGGAACGTTCGAAGCAGGTAGCAGAAAGGGAAAGTGATCCATCAGTCACTGGTAAACTTGGGGGCTCACCCCAAACTGGACATGTGTAGACCTGACCTTAACCAGCACAGTGAAGACTTTGAGAACTGAACCATGGGACAGGTCACCACACAGGTCTCAGACTGACCCCTGAGTAGCACACATGAGGGGATGATCCAAATAGCACCACAAAGGCTCTGAATTGCCATCGAATCCTCAACCCCACAGACAGCTGGCTTTTGCCACCTGAATCCAAGCAGGCTGACTGCCTTCTAAAGCAAACAAAACAAAGATCAACATTCTTCACAGGATTTAAACAAGACCAGAGTCTCAAAACATAATAATCAAATGTCCATGATATAATCCAAAATTACCTGGCATACAAAGAACCAGGAAAATCCCAAATCACACGGAAAAAGAAAATCAACAGATGTCATTGCTGAAATGACACAGTGCTGGAATTATCAGGTTACAAAGCAGCTGCAGTAAAAATAATCCAAGGGAAAAGGATGGATGAGTACTCTTGAAAGAAATAGATCCAAAGTCTCAGCAAAGAAAATGAGGTATTTATATATATTCTTTAGAACCGAGGGGCGGCTGGGTGGCTCAGTCCGTTAAGCAACCAACTCTTGGCTTCAGCTCAGGTTGTGATCTCAGGGGTCATGAGATCCAGCATGTGCCGGGCTCCACACTCAGCAGGGACTTGGCTTGAAGATTCTCCCCCTCTGCCCCTCCCCTCCACTCACGCTTGCGTGCGCATGCTCTCTAACAAATAAATCTTTTTTTTTTTTTTAAAGATTTTTATTTATTTATTTGACAGAGAGAGAGACAGCGAGAGAGGGAACACAAGCAGGGGGAGTGGGAGAGGGAGAAGCAGGCTTCCTGCCGAGCAGGGAGCCCAACGTGGGGCTTAACGACTGAGCCACCCAGGCACCCCTCTAATAAATAAATCTCAAAAAAAAAAAAAAAAAGCAGCAGCAGCAAGTGGAAATTTTAGAACTATAAAACACAATATCCTAAATAGAAAACTCAATGGATGGGCTAAAAAGCAGAATGGAGCTGATCAAGTAAAAGAACCTCAAGATAAATCAATAGAAATCACCAAATCTGAACAATAAAGAGAAAAAAATGCAGAGAACCTCAGGGACCTATGGGATAACACCAAAAGGTCTACTTATTTCTGTCACTGATGTCCCAAAAGCAGAGGAGAAAAAACGTGAAATAGAAACGAGCATTTAGAGAAATAATGGCAGAGAACTCCCCATATTTGACAAAAGACATAAATTTAAAGACTCAAGAAGCTCAGCAAATCCCAAACAAAAAATTAAAGAAGTCTGTGCCTGATGCATCATAATCAAACTGCTGAAAACTAAGAAAAAAAAGTCCTAAAAGCAGCCAGAGAAAAAAAGATGCATTCTACATAGGGAAACAATGATTTGAATAATGCAGATTTATCATCAGAAACCATGGAGGCCAGAAAGAAAAGCAATAGCATTTTTAAAGTACTGAGAAACAAACTGACAACCCAGAACTCTATATCCAGCAAAACTATCCTTCAGGTTTAAAAGTGAAATAAAGGGCACCTGGGTGGCTCAGTTGGTTAAGCAACTGCCTTCGGCTCAGGTCATGATCCCGGAGTCCTGGGATCAAGTCCCGCATCGGGCTCCCTGCTCAGCGGGGAGCCTGCTTCTCCCTCTGACCCTCTCCCCTCTCATGCTGTTTCTCTGTCTCTCTCTCTTTCTCTCAAATAAATAAATAAATAAATAAAATCTTTAAAAGTGAAATAAAGACATGCTTAGAAAAAAGAATTAAGAGAATTCATAGCCAGCAGACCTGCTCTAAATGAAATGCTAAAATTTCAAATCTTCAGACAGAATGGATCTCAGAAGAAAACCTGGAATGTCAGGAATGAAAGCAGAGCAACAGAAATGGTAAAAATCTGGGTAAATATAATGGACAATTTTCTCCTCTCAAGTTCTTTACAATATGTATGATGGTTGAGAGCAAAATTTCTAACATTGTTTAATGGGGTTTCAGTGTATATGACAACTAAAATGAGGGAAAGGGTAAAGAGGTAAATGAACCTATGTGATGGTAAGGTTTCCGTACTTTACCTGAAGTAGTAAAATAGTAATTATAATTAGACTGTAAAATGCTATAAAATAATTCTTAGAGCAAATGCTTTACAAAACCGAAAGACATATACGGTCAAAACTCAGCAGACCAATTACAATGGGATACTAGCAAATATCCAAATAATCCAAAAGAAGAGAGGAAAGGGAAAACCAAGGAACAGAGCACAAAGAGAACACACAGAAAAAAAAAAAAAATCATAAAATGGTAGGCCTAAATCAAAACCTATTAATAATAACATTAAATGTAAATAGTCTCAACACATATCAATTAAAGATGGACATTGTCAGAATGGATTAAAAAATAGGATCCAACTATACGCCGTCTTTAAGAAACTCACTTCAACTATAATGATATAAGCAGGTTAGAAGGAAAATGATGGAAAAACATTTCCATACAAACACCAATAAGAGAAAGCTAGAATGGTGTATTAATACCAAAGGACACTGAGAGCACAGAAAATTGCCACGGATAAAAAGGGATATTAGATAAAAAATAAAAGCTTTAATTCACTAAAAAGGTATAACAATCCTAAATACGTATACAATAATAGAGCCTCAATATACATGAAGCAAAAACTGATCCAAATGAGAGAAGAAATGAACAAATACAGTTGAAGTCTTCAACATTCCTCTCTCTGAAACTGACAGAACTAGCAGACAAAAAAATCAGCAAGAATATAGAAAAATGATGGATCAAAGACTGAAACATAAAACCTAAAACAATAAAACTCTTAGAAGAAAGCATAGGGGAAAAGCTTCATGACAATGGACTTAGTAATGATTTCTGGGATATAACAACAAAAGCACAGGAAACAAAAGTAAAAACAGTTAAATTTAACTACATCAAAATTTAAAACTTCTGTACATCAGAGGACACAATTTACAGAGTAAAAAGACAACCTAGAGAATGGGAGAAAATATTCACAAATTATATCTCTGATAAGGGGTTAATATCCAGAATATATAAAGAACCCCCACAACTCAACAACAATAACAAACAACCAGATTAAAAAATGGGCAAAGGACTTAAATAGACATATTTCTCCAAAGATGCACAAATGGCCACCAAGCACATGAAAAGCACATGAAAAGATGTTCTCACTAATCATTAAGGAAATGCAAATCAAAATCACAGTGAGGTATGACCTCCTACCCATCAGGATGGCTACTATCAAACAAAACAAAAAAACAAAATAACAAGTTTTGGGGCGCCTGGGTGGCTCAGTTGTTAAGCATCTGCCTTCGGCTCAGGTCATGATCTCAGGGTCCTGGGATCGAGCCCCGCACTGGGCTCCCTGCTCCGCGGGAAGCCTGCTTCTCCCTCTCCCACTCCCCCTGCTTGTGTTCCCTCTCTCACTGTGTCTCTCTCTGTCAAATAAGTAAATAAAATCTTAAAAAAAAAAAAAAGAAAATAACAAGTCTTGGGGCACCTGGATGGCTCAGTCCATTAAGCGGCCGTCTCTTGATTTCAGCTTAGTTCATGATCTCAGGGTCCTAGGATCAAGCTCCACTTTGGGGTCCACACTCAGCAGGGAGTCTGCTTGAGGACTCTCTCTCTCTCAAATGAATAAATAAATCTTAAAAAAAAAAAAGTAATGAGTGTTGGTGAGGATGCAGAGAAACGGAACTCTTGCGCACTGTTGATAACACAAAACAGTGTAGCCACTGTGGAAAAAAGTATGGTGGTTCCTCAGAAAAAAAAAATTTAATATTTTTTATTTTATTTATTAGAGAGAGACACAGCG
Organism: Leptonychotes weddellii; assembly: GCF_054177405.1. Classification (NCBI taxonomy): domain Eukaryota; kingdom Metazoa; phylum Chordata; class Mammalia; order Carnivora; family Phocidae; genus Leptonychotes; species Leptonychotes weddellii. Next base: position 7,342 of record NW_028053749.1, read on the forward strand.
AAAGAGGGAACACAAGCAGGGGGAGTGGGAGAGGGAGAAGGAGGCTTCCCGCGGAGCAGGGAGCCCGATGTGGGACTCGATCCCAGGATCCTGGGATCATGACCGGAGCTGAAGGCAGACGGTTAACGACTGAGCCACCCAGGCACCCCCCTCAGAAAATTTTTTTTAAGATTTTATTTATTTATTTGACAGAGAGAGAGACCACAAGCAGGGGGAGCAGCAGAGGGAGAGGAAAAAGCAGGATCCCCGAAGAGCAGGGAGTCCAGTGCGGGACTCCATCCCAGGACCCTGGGATCATGACCTGAGCTGAAGGCAGTTGCTTAACCAACTGAGCCACCCAGGCGCCCCGGTTCCTCAGAAATTTTTAAATAGAATTACCACATGATGCAGCAATTCCAATGTTGTGCATATATCCAAAAGAATTAAAAGCACGGTCTGAAAAAAATATCTGTGCACACCTTGTTCATAGCAGCATTATTTACAATAGCCAAAAGGTGGAAGCAACCCAAGTGTCCACTGACAGATGAATGGACAAATAAAATGTGGTATATACATACAATGATTACTCAGCCGTAAAAAGGAAGGAAATTCTGAGATATGCTACAATATGGATGAACTCTGAGGGCATTATGCCAAGTGAAATAAGCCAATCACCAAAATATAAATATTGTATGATTCCAACAAAAAGTAGAATGGTGGTTGCCAGAAGCTAGGGGAGAGGGAAATGGGTAGATGTTTAATGGATGCAGAGTTTCAGTTCTTCAGGATGGAAAAGTTTTGGAGATTGCTTGTACAATAATGTGAATATACTTAACCCTACTGAACTGTACTTTTAAAAATGGCTGTAACAATAACTTCTATGGCATGCATATTCTATCACAATTTAAAAGTACATATATAGAAGTACTGAAAAATACCACAACCACCTGAATCTAACTAACATTTACAGAATACTTCACCCTTCAAGAGGAGAGTACACATTGCTCACAGATACACTTAGAACATCACCAACTGTATCTTGGATCAGAAAACATACCTGAATACATTTAAAAGAATCAAAATTGCATAAAGTGTGTCAACTATAACTCAACCTAAAAAAACAAAATCAGGGGCGCCTGGGTGGCTCAGTCATTAAGCGTCTGCCTTCGGCTCAGGTTATGGTCCTGGCATCCTGGGATCGAGCCCCGCATCGGGCTCCCTGCTCAGCGGGAAGCCTGCTTCTCCCTCTCCCTCTGCCTGCCGCTCTGCCTACTTGTGCCCAATCTCTCTGTCAAATGAATAAATAAAATCTTAAAAAAAAAATCGCAAAAAGTATGTTCTCTGACCATAACAGAACTAAACTAGAAATTAATAATGCAACAAAAATTGGAAAAATCTCCACCAAACACTTGGTAATTAAACAACATATTCTTGAATAATTGATATGTCAAAGAGGAAGTCTCAGGAGAAATTAGAAAATATTTTGAACTGAATGAAAATGAAA
>NW_028053750.1:0-399 GCF_054177405.1 Leptonychotes weddellii
GTTTTAATTGTAAAACTAAGTTTTTACATATTATTAATGAGATGGGGCCATTTCCAAATTATGGTCTGATTATGGTCTCTAAATAAGCTTCCAAGTCTGGGATAGACTTGGAAGGAATAAGGAATCCAAGTCTGGGATAGAGATGCTACACAAGCCTGGATTGTCTTGTTCTGCCTGAAAACAATCAAAGACTAGAGAGATGTGTCAAATGACATAGGAGCCAACTGGTCAAAGATGGTACAATCTGAGCACCCAAAAGGATAATGATTGCAATAACCTGAAACACAAATATATTTTTAAGAAATTCATGAACTCACAAATTAAAAATTAATGGGTCAACTTTGGAGGTTCCAAAGGCACCAGCACTTAAACTCGGTATTAAAGAGAAAAGGCATTGAC
>NW_028053751.1:0-399 GCF_054177405.1 Leptonychotes weddellii
GACAGCTAGATGCCTGGGAAGGCTGAGAGGGAAGGCTGGGCTTTGCCAGAACAAAATGTTGGGTGGGGGACGAGTGTGTGGGTGCAGCAGCGACCTGAGTGAAGGAGGAACTGCTGGAACAGAAGGGCATGAGGCTGGAGAGGGGGCCACTCACAGAGGTCCTGAATGGCGGGCTGAGGGGCTAGACCAGAAACTGTGGATGGTGAGGAGCCAGGGAATGTGTGAGCTAGGGAGGAGCATATGCAAAGAGCCTGGGCTCCACAAAAAGAAATGTGGTGGCTTTGACGGAGGGATCGGAGGAGGCAAGACCCAAGAGGAGCAAATCAGCGAGGAAGGGTTCTGTGCTGCAGTGTGTAGTCCAGGTGACAAAGCCTAGATCGGGTGGAACAGAAGAGAGGG
>NW_028053752.1:0-399 GCF_054177405.1 Leptonychotes weddellii
TTTTTAATTTTTTTTTAAAGATTTTATTTATTTATTTGACAGAGAGAGACACAGCGAGAGAGGGAACACAAGCAGGGGGAGTGGGAGAGGGAGAAGCAGGCTTCCCGCCGAGCAGGGAGCCCAATGCGGGGCTCGATCCCAGGACCCTGGGATCATGACCTGAGCCGAAGGCAGACGCTTAACGACTGAGCCACCCAGGCGCCCCTAAAATGAAATTTAAATAAATATCAAGATTTATTTTTTACTAAACACACTGAGGAATATCTTTTTCTGAAGAAGAATATTCTGTCTGAGCAATCCAATTACTTCTGACATATCAAGGATCCACAGGTCTAGGATAGGCTGCCCCAGCCATAGATTTGCCTATCTAATCACTAAAATGTTTGGTAAAGGGGCACC
>NW_028053753.1:0-399 GCF_054177405.1 Leptonychotes weddellii
CTCTTAAGGAAAGACTGATTGCACCAGTTGCAGAAGAAGAGGCAACCGTCCCAAACAATAAGATCACTGTAGTGGGAGTTGGACAAGTTGGTATGGCGTGTGCCATCAGCATTCTGGGAAAGTCTCTGGCTGATGAACTTGCCCTTGTGGATGTTTTAGAAGATAAACTCAAAGGAGAAATGATGGATCTGCAACATGGCAGCTTATTTCTTCAGACACCTAAAATTGTGGCAGATAAAGATTACTCTGTGACTGCCAATTCTAAGATTGTGGTGGTGACTGCGGGAGTCCGCCAGCAGGAAGGAGAGAGCCGGCTCAATCTGGTGCAGAGGAATGTTAATGTCTTCAAATTCATTATTCCGCAGATAGTCAAGTACAGTCCTGATTGTATCCTAATTG
>NW_028053754.1:0-399 GCF_054177405.1 Leptonychotes weddellii
ACCAAGGCACAGCATTGTGGAAGCTCTGGCAGTAGAGACATTTTGATTCCCATCAGGCTCTCTCATTTAAACGCTGTGTGATCTGGACATGTTATTTAACCTCTCTGAGTCTTGCTCTATTCGTTTGTGAAATGGGGCTAGAAACACCTCCTGGGGTTGTTTTGGGGATTTAAATGAAATAACATATGTAAAGCACCTGACACATAGTAAAAGTGCTCGTTAAATTTTTTTTTAAATTTTTTTATTGTTATGTTAATCCCCATACATTACATCATTAGTTTTAGATGTACTGTTCCATGATTCACTCTTTGTGCATAACACCCAGTGCTCCACGCAGAACGTGCCCTCCTCAAAACACATCACCAGGCTAACCCATCCTCCCACCCCCCCTCCCCTCTA
>NW_028053755.1:0-399 GCF_054177405.1 Leptonychotes weddellii
TGATTTTTTTTTTTTAAGATTTTATTTATTTATTTGACAGAGAGAGACACAGCGAGAGAGGGAACACAAGCAGGGGGAGTGGGAGAGGGAGAAGCAGGCTCCCTGCAGAGCAGGGAGCCCGATGCGGGACTCGATCCCAGGACCCTGGGATCATGACCTGAGCTGAAGGCAGTCGCTTAACCAACTGAGCCACCCAGGCACCCGACTGAGCCACCCAGGCGCCCTGATTTTTTTAATATGTGTTTTTTGAATGACAAGCCAGGGGCCCAAAGAGTCAGATTGATACTGTTTCTTCCATGATCAGCAGGACGTACCTGCATGTGTTGATTCTATGCAGTGAGATGCAGGTACCATCATCTCCCAACTGAGATGGCTCTTCTCCGACCTGATGCCCCTTTC
>NW_028053756.1:0-399 GCF_054177405.1 Leptonychotes weddellii
ATAAGTAAGTGAATTGAAAATTGGTTGGAGGAGTGAGTGCATTTAAAAAGGGAAGGAAAAGATTTTGAGGAAGGAAAGAATGGGAGAAGTATGAATTAAGTAACAGCCTAGAAGTAATGTATTAAAGTGGTCACATTTACAACTCTAATCCCATGGCTTGCTCTGTGCCTCTATTTTCTTTTTTTTTTAAGATTTTTTTAAATTTATTTATTTGAGAGAGAGAGAATGAGAGAGAGCAAGCACATGAGAGGGGGGAGGGTCAGAGGGAGAAGCAGACTCCCCGCCGAGCAGGGAGCCCGATGCGGGACTCGATCCAGGGACTCCAGGATCATGACCTGAGCCGAAGGCAGTCGCTTAACCAACTGAGCCACCCAGGCGCCCTGTGCCTCTATTTTCTTA
>NW_028053757.1:0-399 GCF_054177405.1 Leptonychotes weddellii
AGAGAGTACATGAGAGGGGGAGGGTCAGAGGGAGAAGCAGGCTCTCTGCTGAGCAAGGAGCCCGATGCGGGACTCGATCCCGGGACTCCAGGATCATGACCTGAGCCAAAGGCAGTCGCTTAACCAACTGAACCACCCAGGTGCCCCTTGCCAAATATTTTTTAAAAATGAGACTTTTTGCCATTCAGGTGGTCAGTGTCACGCCGCTGCCAAAGTAAAGCATTATTATTACCACATGTGTTATGAGTCGACCTGCATTATATACATTTCCCAGTGATGTGCATTGTTTGATGTGGCCCAGTGTTCCTTAGTCACCCTGTGAAACTGGGGTCCATATGCCTCGACACTGTGACTTGGAGATGACCAGGCACAAGAAAATGGGTGTTTGGAAAGAGGCAG
>NW_028053758.1:0-399 GCF_054177405.1 Leptonychotes weddellii
ATAGATGCTATTGTGGTTAAGTAAAACACAAACTCACTTAGGAGCAGGAGTGCCTTCATGATAATTTGGGGGCCTTGTGTATTTTTTTTCCCAATTCGTAGCTACTAAAGGTATAATTACTATCATGAGCAGGTCCCAAGACCATTCTGTTCTTTAATATTCGATAGGGATTCTTAACGGCGATGAGCTCCAGCAGAGAAAGAGAGTCAAGAAAGCAGGAAGAGAAGGGAGCCAGGAAAAGGCCAACCCAGGAAGCAGTGAGGGAAGGTTCCAGGGTGGCAGCTGTGGGACAGGTGGAGGAGGTAGCTGGAGGGCACGGGAAGGCTAAGTACCAGCCAGAGCACTGGAGGGGACCAGAGGAGTGCTAATGGCAGGTAGCACAGAAGGAGGAGAAGAACG
>NW_028053759.1:0-8823 GCF_054177405.1 Leptonychotes weddellii
AAGAAGAAGAAGGTAGCGGGAGGGGAAGAATGAAGCGGGGGAAATTGGAGGGGTAGACAAACCATGAGAGACGATGGACTCTGAAAAACTAACAGGGTTCTAGAGGGAAGGGGGGTGGGAGGATGGGTTGGCCTGGTGGTGGGTATTGAGGAGGGCACATTCTGCATGGAGCACTGGGTGTTATGCACAAATAATGAATCATGGAACACTTAATTTAAAACTAATGATGTAATGTATGCGGATTAACATAAGAATAAAAAAAAAAAAGAAGAGAATTCTCCAATAGACATTGAAAAAATAATAAGGGGATACTATGAACAACTCTATGCCCATAAATTTGATAACCTAGATGAAATGGACAAATTCTTGGAAAGACACAATTGGCCAAACTCATGCAAGAAGAAACAAACAACCCGAATAAGCCTATCTCTATTAAAGAAATTGAATCAATAATTAATAACTTTCCAAAATGGAAAGCACAAGGCCCAGATAGATTCACTGGTGAATTTTCCAAACATTTAAAGAAGAAATTATACCAGCTCTCTACAATCTCTTGCAGATAATAGAAGCAGAGGGAGTACTTCCTAACTCATTCTATGAAGCCAGAATTACCCTCATACCAAAACCAGACAAAGATGTTACATGAAAAAAAAAGCTACAAACCAATACCTCTCATGAATTTAGATGAAAAAATCCTCAACAAAATAGTAGCAAATCAAATTCAACAATGTATAAAAAGAACTACACACCCCAACAAAGTGGGATTTATCCCAGGTAGGCAAGGGTGGCTCAATATTTGAAAATCAATTAATGTAAACCATCACATCAACAGACTAAAAGAAAAAAATCACATGATCATAGCAATAGATGCAGAAAAAGCATTTGACAAAATCCAAAAACATTCATGATCTAAAACTCACAGTAAATTAGGAATAGAGAGGAACTACCTTAAATTGATTTTAAAAAAAAGTTTATAAAAAATCCTGCAGCTCACATCATACTTAATGGTGAAAAACTTGAAGCTTTCCCATTCTGCAGGTAGAGACAATGATGTTCTCTCTTACAACTCTGTTTCAACATCATATTGGAAGCACTAGCTTATACATTAAAACACAAAAAGGAAATAAAAGGTATACAGATTAGGAAGGAAAAAGCCAAACTATATTTATTTATAGATGACTTGATTATCTATGTAAAAAATCTGAAAGAGGGACACCTGGGTGGCTCAGTTGTTTAAGCATCTCCCTTCGGCTCAGGTCATGATCCTGGGATCCTGGGATCGAAACCCACATCGGGCTCCCTGCTCAATGGGGAGCCTGCTTCTCTCTCTCTCTGCCTGCTGCTCCCCCTGCTTGTACTCTCTCTCTCTCTTTCTGACAAATAAACAAATAAAATCTTTAAAAAAAAAAAAAGAAAATCTGAAAGAATCACCCAAAATTCCTGGAGCGAATTAGCAATTATAAGTTTGCAGGATACAAGGTTAAAATACAAAGTCAATCACTTTCCTATATACCAGGATTGACAAGTGAAATTTGAAATTAAAAACATAATACCATTTACATTAGTAGCCACCCACAATATAGGTAATATCTATATGAAGAAAACAATAAAACTGATGAACAAAATCAAAGAATTAAATAAATGGAGAGATATTCCATGTTCATGATAGAATATTCAGTACTGTCAAGATGTCAGTTTTTACCAACTTGATCTATAGATTCAGTGCAATTCTAATCAAAATCCCACCAACAAACTGATTCTAAATTTATGTGAAAAAGTAAAAAACCCAGAATAGTCAACACTATATTGAAAGAGAAGAAACAAAGTTGGAAGACTGATACTACTTGACTTTAAAAATCACTATAAAATATTTACAAAAGACATCTGATAAAAGACTGTTATCCAAAAGAGAGATCTTAAAATTCAACAATAAGAAAACAAACAACTTTATTTTAAAAATGGGCCAAAGACTTTAACACACAAACACCTGAGAGAGAATGAGATCGAGCCCCCGCATCAGGATCCTAGCTCAGTGGGGATTCTGCTTGAAGATTCTCTGCCCTTCTCCTTACTTGCACATGTGCTCTTACTCTCTCTCTTTCTCGCTCTCAAATAAATAAATAAATAAAACTTAAAAAAAAAAGTTCAAAGGCTAGAAGGATATAAACCAAAAGCAGTTGTCCCTGTGTGATAGAATTATGGAGATACTTTTTCTTGTATTTTTTTACAATTTCAAATATTTACTTATGATAAGCAAGTCCCTCATGTGCAATGACTGCTATGGTCTGAGTGTACCCCCCCAAATTCAAATGTTGAAATCCTAACCTCCAAAGATCATGGTATTAGGAGCTGGGGCCTTTGGAAAGTGCCTAAGCTCTGAGGATGGAGCCATTATGAATAGGATTACTACCTTATAAAAGAAGTTCCAGAAAGATCCCTAGCTCCTTCTACCATGTAAAGACTCAGTGAGAAGTCTGTGATCCAGAAGAGGACCCTCATCCAACCATGCTGACACCTTGATCTTGACTTCTAACCTCCAAAACTGCAAGAAATAAATTCCTATTGTTTATAAGCCACCCAATCTTAGGTATTTTGTTACAGCAGCCTAAATGGACTAAGATAATGACAAATGTTCTAGAAATAACTTTTTATTTCTAACCATCCCAATAGTCGGTAGCAGTAGGTGGATCTAGGAGGAGTTAGATGTGAACCCAGGAGATAATCAGGTCCCCCACTGTTCCTGCTGTGTTATGTACAACACATAGGCCACATTGTAACAATGTTACCTCACATACCCAACACAGCAAGATAAAAGAAATCACTAACCAAGGGTGCCTTGGTGGCTCAGTCAGTTAAGCATCTGCCTTTGGCTCAGGTCACGATCCCAGGGCCCTGGTATTGAGCCCCGCATCAGGCTCCCTGCTCAGCAGGGGGTTTGCTTCTTCCCCTCCCTTTCCCTCTGCCCCTCTCCAGCCCCACTCCTATGCTCTCTCTCACTCTGCTCTCTCTCTCAAATAAATAAAATCTTCGAAAAAAAAAAAAAAAGAAAGAAATCACCAACCAGTCTTGGTGTCCACATCAATGACATAGGCTGAGGCATAATTACTATATTGTCCTAGGTTTAAGTGAAAATGATAGGCTTCAGACACTACCCAGAGGTGCCTAAGAAGGCCTCATTCAGGACAGACGGGCTGATGGTGACCATTCTAGGACAGCCCAGCACCAAGTCCACTGCAGACTTTCATAATCATCTTTGTTATATTGCATTGCTCACAATACAATTACTGAGAAATGGGATTCAGTGGTCCCCCAACTTCCAACTGTCACATGGAAAAGACATGCATGTGCGAGCAGGGGGCAGGGGCGAGGGGCAGAGGGAGAGGGAGAGAGAGGATCTTAAGCAGGCTCCACGCTCAGCACAGAGCCTGATGTGGGGCTCCATCTCACAAACCTGAGATCACGACCTGAGCCAAAATCAAGAGTTGTATGCTTAACTGACTGAACCACCCATGTGCCCCGAGACTTATACATTTTAATGCAGCATCCCAACTTGGTGATCAGGAAATCACAGTCCAGCTGGAAAAAAAATGAGAATTCTAAAACATATATTCCATGGACTGGAAGTGTCAGGAGAAAATGTGCTTTCCTTCTCTATCCCCAAAGCATGAAACCTGAGGCATCTTAAACTAAGAATGATTACAGAGCACATGACTCTTTGCTCATAAAACATCTTGGAAGAAACTGGGGCTATACTTCTGGCTCTAAGTTGTAGATGAAGCAGGAAATGTTAAAATATTCTGGACGCTTTCACAAAGGCTCTAAGTCTAATACTGAACAAGAAACTCTTGGAAAAGATGGGGGATTAACAGGTGTGGGTTTTAAGTGTGTGCATTCTCCTTAACTGACTCTTGGAAGTGTCCCCATGGCTCTGTCTTTGAGCGACAGAAGGAGATGAAGCCTTAGGCAGGCTGATGCACAGATACAAAGATACTTATATTGTCAGAAGCAAAAAGGAAACTGTGAGTCACATAGAAAAGAAGAATTAAGTGTTTTAACAAGTTTTTTGCTTTTCCTAGAATTCTTACTAGGAAAAAAAGAGCAGCTTTGCCTTTCTTAATGCAACAAATATTATCTTTTCAGTTTGGAGATGAAGAACATGTTTATATATATAAAGCTAAGAGATTTTTTTTTTCCAATTTATACTTCTTCTGTTTCATTAAGGTCAAACAACATGCCTCCTAAGAGACAAATTGCTACATCTTCAGACTTAAAAAACCTAGAGTACTAAGTTTACACAACTAAATCTTATAATATTTCTGTGCCTTTAGAGGCAAGGGTATGCTTCTGTTAAACACTAGTTATAATGGTTCTATACTACTGAAAAATATAGCAGTTTAAAAGAAAAAATTCTCACCTTGGTTTCCCTTAAGTTTACCAAATTTAGTGAATTTTATCCAAAGCGTTACACTATCAGCAAATTACATGGTAGATTATGAGAGAAAAGAAGCAAAAACAATCTCATAATAGGGGCACCTGTGTGGCTCAGTCATTAGGCGTCTGCCTTCGGCTCAGGTCATGATCCCAGGGTCCTGGGATCGAGCCCCGCATCAGACTCCCTGCTCCGCGGGAGGCCTGCTTCTCCCTCTCCCACTCCCCCTGCTTGTGTTCCCTCTCTTGCTGTGTCTCTCTCTGTCAAATAAATACATAAAATCTTTAAAATAAAAATCTCATAACAACTCTTATCCATCTTCCAGCTTAAAGTACTTCACTTACTGTTTCTACTGGAAGATAGAAAGTGGTGCTTAAACCAATGTTCATTAATGCATACTTCAAGGAACTTGTTTCTGTTACTTCATTGGATTTTCAAATCATAGATGATGAGGTTGGTGGATATGATGTCAAGCCCACACAAAGGAATTAAACTATTATATATGAAACCAAGGCTTTTTTTGTTTAATCTTCAAGCTCATCTCCTAGTTTGCTAGAGAGTAAACCATGTATTCTGAAATCATTCAGTCCTGAGGTTTCCCCAAATTAGGGGTCTTCATAGTTTTAAGTTATCAGGAAAATGATGTCTCTCTGGTGGTGGCTAATGGTGGGAGTGGCCACCTCTTCTGTAATAACACATTGAGCATCTCTGTGACTTGTACATTTTGTCAGATTTGAAGGCTGGCCAACAAGAGATAAATTTACCCAAACAGAATAGTTATTAAAGAAGTGGAGTCGGAATCATGCTTTCCTGAAAATAAAGATGAAACTTCAAGTTTGGAGGGGAAACAGGGGGAAAGTTTAATTTTAAAGAGTGACTGAGTGGTTTCCACATCCCTCCCTCAATAATGATGAAGAATATATCACGTTATATGAATTATATCAATTGTACTTGTTATTTTAATGACTGAAGCCCTTCCTCCATCCCCCATGGAACTGTAAGCTCTTTGTGAGCAGAAAATATCTTCTCATCTTTGTATTCCCACTACCTACCATGGTGCCTATAGACTGGAGACCTTTGATACCTATAATTGGATATCACAACTATGAGAATAACTGGAATTAAGGGCAGAATGTAACAAAGGAGAGTTAGAGGATGAACATTCGTCTACATTCCCAAGACTGTCCTGGGAAGAGGACACTCCTCAATGCAACCATTCTAGATCTCTGGAAAGAAACACTAAATATCTAATATCTTGTAGAAGTTAAAAAAGAAACAAAAGAGCTATCTAATAATTATAGACTACAAAATGTCATAAGCTTCCTTTTCAGAGTTATGTAACAGAGGTGTCATAACCAATTAGAGATGATATCATAAATGTAGTCAGTGAACATTGGACTTTCAGTTTCCTTCCAAATCAAGAGTTAATTCTTGATCCCTAAAACAGAGCTGGCCTACTCATTTGGCCACAATAACTTGGTGAGTACATCCCATTATGATGGTCAGCATCCTTGCTCTGGCTCTACAGTCACAGTTGAGAATGCTTTTAGGTGGTTTTGTTTTCTAAGATAATTTTCCTTGTAGAAGGAAACAAATGTTACAAGACAACTTACCTTGACTATAAGATCAGGCACATCTTTAATAAATTATAGATTGACTTGATGGCACTAATTAGTCTTTTGTAGATTTGGTTAACATGACATGAATTTTATGATAATGTAATAATGCCCAGCAGCCTGACCATCATTGTCAAGATGTACCAGTCAAAATGTTGGGAACTGGGTCTTCTTATTGGCCTCCCTGCCTCCATTCTCGTTCTGCCTCACTCATTTTCTTCTCTCATGCAAAAATGACCATTCTCAAATATAAAACTAAACATAAAACCACACCCATCTCAGCCATGCATATTCTTTATGTACTGCCATCTTGTCTCTGGTGCTTTTGCAGCAGAGATGAGTAGTTGTGGCAGAGACCATATGACCCACAAACTAAAATATTTTCTATCTGGCTCTTTACAGAAAAATTTGTCAACTCCTGCTCTAAAACACCTCTTTTGTTCCATTCCTAATATTGCAGCAAATGTAGTATACAATTATGACTATAGGAAAGAAATTTTTTTTTCAAATGGCACACTATTTCTGCTTTAGAAGAGAAAACATAGGCATACTCTTCTGAGAAAAGCATTTCCTCTGAACTAGTAATGAGCTTTTCCGGCAAGATATCATTAAAAAGAGAAGTTTAGGGCTAGCAAGAAGTAGTTGGGGGTGGGAGAGGTGAAGTGGAGTGAGAAAAACTTAGTCACCAGATCTTACTATTTCCTCCTTAGAAATCTCTCAGCCCAGTATAACCTGAACATAGCCTAACATGCCTTTTGAGACAGGCAGATCCTGTCACTTCTCAGCTTCAGGCACTTGCTAAAATTTGCAAGGAAAAATGGTTAGGGGCAGAGACGCATGTGGCTATTATGAGGAAAATAGCTAATCAAACAAGCCTCTGGCAACCTCACTCAACTCCTCAAAAGCGAGAACTTGTTTTGTTGTTGGATCTTCCTTTAACTTTTGCAGATTGCAAATAAAATGAAAAGCGGGTTAAAGCCGTAAAAGATATGTGACATTTGAAATATTTGCTAGGGTTTCCCCACATGGTTATTGTTGGTACATGTAACAGTTAAAAACACTGGTATGTTTCAGATGCATGAAATGTCAATTTAATGCATAAGCTCTTTTTTTTTTAAATAATAAACATCAATTTATTGTGTTTATAGTGAAGGAAACTGATTCCTTATAACTACTGTGTAACCACATGCACATATATGCCACTCACTGCTTCTTACTTCATGAGGTATTTATAGTTAGGGCAGCTTCCCAGGAGTTAGAGGAGAGGGAGATGAGTTTTCAGAGTTCCTCAAGTGAGGCATATTTTCCCTGGGGGTGGACTGGGGAGGGTGCTACTCCTGTCATGGGGACATACACAAATCAGGCAAACCAAAATCAGAATCTTCCCAGATATCTCTGAAAAAAATAATGTGTGCAAGCAGTTTGAGAGTTAAGGCTTATAAAATAACTTAGAGATTGCCCTAAGGCCAAATGCCTACATCAGCAATATGATATACAAGGACTATATACAAAGGCACCAAATAGTGCCTTTGCAAAAATTATTTTAAAAAGTGCTTTCTATGAGGGATGTAGCTCTGAAAACGTGAGATGAAGTCTTACAAGACTGGGAAACTGAACCTAAGATTCCTATTAAGCTTGAGATCCTACAAGAAAGGTTTTCCTAGAAAAAAAAAGAAAGAAAACTTAAAACTGCATCAAGTAATTATTAAAAAAAACCTAAATATACGATGACCGTGAAAGAAATTCAATCATTAGTTGAAAATCTTCTCCAGTTTAAAAAAAAAAAAGACAAATAAGATTTTTTAAGGTGAATTCTATGAAACTTCCAAAGTACAAATCATCTCAAGCTCTTCTAGAGAAGAGAAAAAGAGGAACATTCCCCAATGCATTTGGAGGCAAACATAATTTTAATACCAAAACTAGTAAAGGATAGCTTATAAAGAGACTGTCACAGGCAAATTCACTCAGAAACAAAGTTGCAAAAGTTACAAACAAAATCTTAACAAACTAAACCCAGTAGTTAAAAAAATACATATAACATCATGACTGAGTTGAGACTGTCATAGGAAATCAAGGGTGGCTTAATAGAGACTATAGATGTCCTTTACCACATTAACAGATTACTGGAGAAAAACAATGGGATCTCAACTTCCAGGGAAAAAATACTTGATAAAATTCAATACAAATTCATAACTAAAGATTTTGTGTGGTTTTTTAAAAACATCTTTTTTCCAAATGGAATGAAGAGTCCCAAAGTAGGTAGACATGAACATAGAAATCTGAAATATCTGTTACTTTGAAGATCACTGGGAAAGAAGGAAACTACTTAATAAATAGTAATGACTGATGTGATTCTCCCTCAGGAAAAGAAAATGAAACTGAACTTCTCACATCCTACCATACACAAAAATCAAATCAATCCTAGATGGATTAAGGACATCAAATAGGTGGCAAAATTTTAAGATGTTTAATTTGGGAGAATATAGCCTCAGGGTAGGGGAGGTCATCTGAAGACATAGAAAGCACTAGCCATGAAAAAAAAGTTATAACAAATTCATCCCTGTTAAAATTAAGAACTTCTACTCATCAAAAGATAGCATAAGCAAAGTGAAAAGACAAGTCATGTACCAGAAGGACTTTAACTGCAACACATACAACTGACAAAGGCCAAGTAACTATATAAAAGCTCTTACATGTCAGGAAAAGACAAGCAACCCATTAGAAAAAGGGACATCACATCAACAGATGAATGGATAAAGAAGATGTGGTATATATATA
>NW_028053760.1:0-399 GCF_054177405.1 Leptonychotes weddellii
CCCCTGAGTCCCTGCCTCTTCTCGAAGTTTCATCCCTCAGCTCAGCTTGGATACTACCTCTTCTAGGAAGCCATCCCCGAACCAGCAAACTGACGATGAGGCACCTCCTCTGGGCCACGCAGTGCCCCAGGCACCCCCCAACACTGCTCTGCCCACCCCCACAGCCTTCACTCCCCAGCTGGTCGGCCTCACCCCAGCCAGCGGGGCAGGCAAGGGGCCCGCTTCCTTACCCGCTGTGTCTTTGGAGACTCCACAAAAATGAATGAGGCAAGCCTGAGACCCACCCCCAGCCCTCACCCACTGGCCCAGGCCGTAGTAGAATCCACCCCCATCCTGGCCCCAGGCCGGCCAGACCAGGAATGCCATGTGGGTGCCCGCTCAGCCCCCAGAACCCCCACA
>NW_028053761.1:0-399 GCF_054177405.1 Leptonychotes weddellii
TAATGTCTCCATTCATCTTCCACATCTGGAAGAATCTGGAAGTAGATTCTTGATAAAATGTGGCTCAGGAAGGCCAGATTATCAGCCAGGGTCACGAGTGTAAGGGCTTCAGCCAGGGCTTAGGGAGACTTGGTCATGGGACTCAGTGACAGAAGGTTCTGTCAGGACAATGTCCGCTCTGGACCAAAGAAGCCGCCCCAGCTGCAGTCAGCACAGAGACACAGCGGGTCCCCCGGGGAGGCCGCTTCTCTTGTTCTCTCGACACCCTTGGTTCAGAGCTGCGTCTCCAGGCCAAACCCTCAAATTTCTGTCAAAGTAACAGGTTAGTGGGGCCGGGCTTCCCCGACAGGACTGTTAGGAATTAAACACTGCTCTCTCTTATGTCCCACGTGAGTCCGT
>NW_028053762.1:0-399 GCF_054177405.1 Leptonychotes weddellii
CATCCTGGGGAATCGAGGAGGCTGACAAATGTGTTATTCTTCCCCCAAGCTGCTCATTACTTTATCAAACTTAATTTATGTAGCAAGTCTGTCTTGTGGAATGGTTCTTAGATGTATTCCTTTCCTGATATTCTCCAGGAAAGACAAAATGTAATTCACACGGTGCAAGAGATTGTTTTCATGAAGCCGCCGCATCTTCAAAGGACGACTCAAATGTGCTGCATCCTGAGAGATAGGAGAGAACAATACAAACCAGTGACAAAGGGAACCATACAAATGTCCTTCCGGAGGCTTTCACTTATCAGGCAGTACCCACCTCCAGACACAATGCTGTTCATCACAGTAAAATGCATAATTCCCCCGTACAGCATATTGTTGGTGAGAACATTGCTCAAAGGT
>NW_028053763.1:0-399 GCF_054177405.1 Leptonychotes weddellii
GAGGAGAGCCCCCCACCCCCCCGGTGCCCGTGAGGGCTAGGTCTCCGGGTCTCTCATGTTCTGCCCATGTGCGCTGCGTCCCAGTGCGCCGCCTGCGCTGTCCCCAAGTCCCCAGCACTCGGGACGCCAGGGAGGAGGAGGGCTCTGTGCAGGGCACAGCCAGGCCGTCTCCACGGCTCTGGGCCACTCGTCAGCAGCCAGGCTCTGCGTCCCTCTGACCCCGGGTCCTCGGGCTTCTGGCTCTGCTGGCCTCTGCAGGGACGCTCACCACACTGTCCCTTCCCCTTGCCCCATCCTCCTGCTTCCCCTCGCACCCCTGCCCACAGCCCTCCCTCCTCCTCCTTCTGCCCAAGAATCCAGAGCAAAGCAGCCTTCTCCCCTGTCCTTGTCTGCAGCCAA
>NW_028053764.1:0-399 GCF_054177405.1 Leptonychotes weddellii
AGCGAGCACTCTGGTATCCTCCCTCTTCTCATAAGAGCTCCCATTCTATCAGATCAAGGTTCCCCCTTAGGATCTTTTTTTTTTTTTTAAAGATTTTATTTATTTATTTGACAGAGAGAGACACAGCGAGAGAGGGAACACAAGCAGGGGGAGTGGGAGAGGGAGAAGCAGGCTCCCCGCAGAGCAGGGAGCCTGATGCAGGACTCGATCCCAGGACCCTGGGATCATGACCTGAGCCGAAGGCAGTCGCTTAACCAACTGAGCCACCCAGGCGCCCTCCCCCTTAGGATCTTATTTAACCTTGATCATCTCCTTAAACACCTTATCTCTAATGAAGTTGCATGGGGTGTTAGGGCCTCAGCATAAAAATTTGGGGGAGACATATTCAGTCCATAGCCA
>NW_028053765.1:0-399 GCF_054177405.1 Leptonychotes weddellii
CTTCCTGCAGCTCATTGTTAAGGTTTACTTGATGGGTCTTGGTTTTCAGAGATTATACCAATCAAGTAGCAGTGTTTGCCAAATTCTTGGGGAAGTGGCAAGCTCTTGTACATGTTCCATCCTTGGATTGACTGTATATTTTGTGGCTGTTGAGGACAAAGCAAAAGTCAATGGATGGCAGATTTTATTTCAGTACAAAAGATAATTGTTAAAAAATGAGATGAGCTGCTATAGAAAATAGTAAGTTCTCTCTCAATAAAGTTGAATGAGCAACTTATAAAAGAGATTTTAAAGGAATTCTTGTATGAGAAAAAAGTTACACTTCTAAGATTTTTTTTCAATTCTGTTATTTTCTCTTTCAGGGAGAAGAACCAGCATTGTTATGTGCTATAAATTAGC
>NW_028053766.1:0-399 GCF_054177405.1 Leptonychotes weddellii
GACACTTTTCATACCTACCATTACATTTGTTAGAATACATCTTTTTCAGCTTTGCAGATGTATTTCACATGGTTTCACCATGCCATGTCAAAATGTTTCTGAAAAATAAAAGTGGAGATTCACCCTAGCTTTTGTCAGTATTGCAAGACTGGACAAATTAAAGTGGCCAAGGATATAGTGAATGGAGTTTGAGAGAGATAAAAAACTTTATCAGTAAGAAGAGAATACTGTTTGTCTGATTTGATCTATACAACATTGAGAAGAATGATCCTCACAACACTGAGAAGAATATGAAAAATCGGGGCGCCTGGTGGCTCAGTCGTTAAGCGTCTGCCTTCGGCTCAGGTCACGGTCCCAGGGTCCTGGGATCGAGCCCCGCATCGGGCTCCCTGCTTGGCG
>NW_028053767.1:0-399 GCF_054177405.1 Leptonychotes weddellii
AAAAAAAAGAAGAAGAAGAAGGTAGCAGGAGGGGAAGAATGAAGCGGGGGAAATTGGAGGGGTAGACAAACCATGAGAGACGATGGACTCTGAAAAACAAACTGAGGGTTCTAGAGGGGAGGGGGGTGGGAGGATGGGTTAGCCTGGTGGTGGGTATTGAGGAGGGCACATTCTGCATGGAGCACTGGGTGTTATGCACCAACAATGAATCATGGAACACTTCATCTAAAACTAATGATGTAATGTATGGGGATTAACATAAGAATAAAAAAAAAATTAAAAAAATAAATAAATAAAACCCTTCTAGTTCCCATTATTCAAAAAACTAAAATTTTACTTGCAAAATCTCACAAATCAGGAAGCCATTAAGGGAGTTATTTTTTTACTCAGAATCTTACT
>NW_028053768.1:0-399 GCF_054177405.1 Leptonychotes weddellii
GTGTACATCCGTCTGTGTGAGCGCCCACATGTGCGTGTGAGTATGCACCCGTGCCTGTGTGAGCGCCCGCATGTGTGTGTGTGCACCCGTGTCTGTGTGAGCGCCCGCGTGTGCGTGTGTGAGTGTGCACCGTGTCTGTGTGAGCGCCCGCGTGTGCATACGTGTGAGTGCACGTGTGTTTCGTGGGTGCGGTGGAGCAATCGGAAAGAAGGAAGGAACTGGAAGGCAGAAATTTGGGGGCAGGGCCTTGGCCGGGCTGCGCAGTCTCTCCACCCTGCGGCATCCTCACCCCTGGCTCTCGCCGGCCTGTGGTCTGGTTGTCTGGTCGGCGACAGGTAACCGGTCTGCTGCTCCCAGGGCTCTCTGCTCACCCCCAAATGTGCTCTCCGGGGGCATGTG
>NW_028053769.1:0-15922 GCF_054177405.1 Leptonychotes weddellii
TTTTTTTTTTTTTAAAGATTTTATTTATTTATTTGTGAGAGAGAGAATGAGAGAGAGCACATGAGAGGGGGGAGGGTCAGAGGGAGAAGCAGACTCCCTGCCGAGCAGGGAGCCCGATGCGGGACTCGATCCAGGGACTCCGGGATCATGACCTGAGCCGAAGGCAGTCGCTTAACCAACTGAGCCACCCAGGCGCCCAAAAGATTGTAACCTTTTAAGTCGTGCTTGTATTGGTTGTTCCTCTGGTCTTCAAATCACTCTTACTTATTTTGTACAGCTTTCATAGTTGTTTTTGGTGGGAGGATTGGTCTGGGACAAGCTACTTTGTCATGGTTGGAATTGGAAGTTTCCCAGTGCTTTAAAATTTATTCTAATTATTTTCATATCTAGTGCCACAGGAAAGAGATATTCTGGAAGCCCTCTGCAAGAAACTGTTCTCACAACACAAAGGACTTGCACAGTTAATTTGTAAAGAAATGGGCTCTGTTGGTCCAGGGACATTGATATTTTCTAGGACCTGGTCTTTGCATCTGCGCTTGCAAGAGAACCAGAATGTAATCTGTGATGCTCTTCTAATTGCCCAGGGCTATCCACTAGTCCTACATACCTTCTTCAGGGTACTAAATAGTTAACAGGCTACTCTTTGCAAGCTGCCTTCACTTTAAAGCATGAACTGGTAAAAATGGGTGGTTACACTGGGAAAGTGTGTGTCATGCTAGAGATCTACTTGAGTAAAGAGCTTTCCATATTGACTGAAGACAATGCAAGTTCTTTTCATTGATATAAGCGCCCAGATATTTTATCCTGAATCCCACAATTTTTTTTTAAAGATTTTATTTATTTATTTATTTGACAGAGAGAGAGAGAGAGAGTGAGAGCAGGAACACAAGCAGGGGGAGTGGGAGAGGGAGAAGCAGGCTTCCCACTGAGCAGGGAGCCCGATGCGGGGCTCAATCCCAGGATCCTGGGATCATGACCTGAGCCGAAGGCAGACGCTTAACGACTGAGCCACACAGGCGCCCCCTGAATCCCACAATCTTGAAACCACCCAAACAGTAAGAGACTTGAATAAGGCCCTTTATACAGTCCTGATGACATTTTTTGAGTGGCCAGTTTACTTCTGAGCTTTGTCAACACCTCTTAGATGACCAGTATGAAATCTTTTCAGAGGAATGACACAAGGATGTTTAAATCTTTTCCAAGTCTCACCTGAATCATGGCAACTGGACCATACTACAAAGATGTTTTTCATTGTATAATCAATGATATATTTAATTCTATAAAAATATGCCTTTGAAAAACTTTGCAAGGTAAGAAACTTGTTGGGATGTTAGAAAATCAAGTTAGTCTTTGCTTCTTCCTAAATGATCTTCATAGATGTTACTTAAGGGTTATTTAGGAACATTAATTTGTTAATCACTCTGTGCACAGTTTGTTATTTACTCTGTGCATAGTTCATGGATAGATTTTCTTCCAGTTTTAAATTGGGAAAAATTGCAATACTTTTATTTTTAACAACAAGAACAATAACAACAATGGAAATTTCTCAGGATGTAGCCAGAAAACCTTTATTACTTAGAAAAGATTGGGGCACTGGCTGGCTCAGTTGGTAGAGCACACAACTCTTGATCTCAGGGTCATGAGTTTAAGCCCATGTTGGGCCTAGAGCTTACTTTAAAAAATTAAAAAAGAAAAGAAAACATCATCACTGATGACACAATTTCCATAATGAAAATGAAGAAGGCAAATTTTATTATCCCTTTCCTCAAAATCTCATGATCTTCATGGACTACTTTTACACTCTTCAGTTGGAGGAATTATAGCTTTTCTAACTGCTCAGCTAGCATCCTAAGAACTCACCAGAATGGTCACTTTATTTTTCTATAAGCAGTTATGAATAAGAAGGTGAATTGAAAAAAATCCAGAAAATTCTCTTTAACATAGTTTTGGAGGAAAACAGCCAGAGCATTAGTAGAAACCCTTTCAGACAATGACTATTGTCATTGAAAGGAAGGGAAAGGAACACCAGAGTTAGACATTTTCCAGTCATCTAAGATGAGCTTGGAGACTAAGATGAAGCTCAACAGAGCTGGATGCACCTTTGACTACATGTGAATCCATGTCTAAGACATTCAGTTAGGATGAATTTAGTGGGATCTTGGAACGGAGAAGAGAACGCAGGTTCACCAGCAAGGCTTCAGCCTTCACTATCACTATGTTCAATGCCAGAAGAAGTAAAGCAATGCATACAGAATTCTGGGGAATATTAAGTTTTACATAGGTATATTTTACCAAACCAAGATGTCATTTGACTATAAAGTAAATAAGCAAACACTTTTTTAAAAAGATTTTATTTATTTATTTGAGAGAGAGTGCAAGCATGAGCAGGAGGTGGGGGGGGAAGGGAGGGGAAAAAAGAAGAAAAGTAGAGGGAGAGGGGGAAGCAGCCTCCCCACTGAGCAGGGAGGCGATGAGGGGCTGGATCCCAGGACCCTGAGATCATGACCTCAGCTGAAGGCAGACACTTAACCAACTGAGCCATCCAGGTGCCCCAATAAGCAAACACTCTTATCAAATAACCTAGGGGACATAGTTCTCTAATATCTTCTTGAAAAACTACTTTGTAGTGAAGTCCAGCTGATGAATGTATGAACCAAAATAAAGAATACCAAAAAAAAAAAATGTACGAACACACTTACTCCCTGAGTTTCTCCAGTGCCAAACCCCAGCCTTGCCCAGCACAACAGGCCAGCTGCCAGGGTGCAGACCTTGCACAGGAGCCCTTACACAAGCTGCTAGTGTTCACTGATGTGGGCATAGACAAGACCAGCATCATCAAGCACTACATGCACTAGAATTCCTCGCACTACCAAGCCACCATTGGCATGGACTTGGCGCTCAAGGTTCTCCACTGGAACCTGCAGACCTTGGTACACCTGGCACATTGCAGGTCAAGAATGATTTGGAAAAATGACAAGGATCTATTACCTGGAATCTATGAATTGTTTATTGTCTTCAGTATCAGTAGGCATCCATATCTGAAACAGAGGCAAATTGGAAAAAAACAATTTGGATTCAAAGTTAACCAATGAGGAAAAAAAAGTTAACCAATGGCAAGCCAGTTTCAGTGGTTCTGCTGGCCAAAAAAATGTGACCATGGGAAGAATGTGCTGATGAACAATGAGACCAGTTCATGGTACATGATATTATAGGATGATTTGAAACATCTGCAAGGAAACTGTAAACACTGATGAAGCCTCCAGATACCTGGAGAAACATTAAAATACACCCAGGATTTAATTTATTTTAATTTATGGAGGTAGTGGGGAAATGTTGTCTAGAAGGCAAAAGGGGAGGGCTGTTAATCTGTTGGAATATTTAATGTCTTGTTTTTATTGGTAGTAACACAAGTATGTTTATGAAAATGTGTTGAGCCATACACTTGTGATATGTATACTTTTAAATATGTATGTTACACTTAATAAAAAGTTGAAATGGAAAAGAAGTGAATTGTCATGGAAAGAAGGCTTGAATGCACACACACACACACACACACACACACACACACACTAGTAGTATTTGTATGTGACCAAGGGGAATGAGTGATTATGTCAGAGATGCAGGGCAGGAGGTCATGGTGGACAACTAGAAGGATTAGTAGAAGGCATTGCAAGTGAGTTGTCCTTTCCCCAGGGGATCATGAGGTTGACTAATATGAGGCAGATGCCTTTGGGGGAAAGCAATAATCTCCATTGATTTTTAGAATAGCATAGATAGTAGTAACTTCTATCAGATTTTCCTTTAGGCATGGGAGTATAGGGGTATACAATTTGGCAGAAAGCAAGCAGTATACCAGAATCATGGGCTAGGCAGACAGTGAGCTCAGAAACAGAATCTCTAATATCAAAAGAAGAAAAAGCAAAAATTTCCTGTGTTCAATTTGCTCCTTAGGAGATACAGTCCATGGATGTTACTGAAGCAGAGGTTTTAGTGTTTGGGGCCAAAGTTCTCTAGCACAGGAGGCAAAGTTATCTATCACAGCAAGGTCTTGGGCAGGGGTGTTGTTGTCTGAGGCAAAGTCATCTACAACCATGAGTTCTTGGCCAGGACAGTGTCATCTCGGAAATGGGAATTAGGCATTTTTTTTTAAGTGGGTACCTACTTGGGTTGCTGTAGGTCTCAGCATTAACTATATTTGCTTGAAACAATGGCTTGCTTGGAGGGTTTGGGCCTCTGGATTGTAAAGCAATGAAAGCACCCAATCTGTGGTAATAAGATCAACAGACATCAGACGTGTAGGTAGGCAGCTGCACTTGATAGGGTTTTTTGTTTTATTTGCGTGTTTATTTTGTGGTGGAATTTTTTATAAAGATTTTATTTATTTATTTGAGAGAGAGAATGAGCAGGAGGGAGAGGGAGAGAGAATCTGAAGCACATTCCACGCTGAGCACAGAGCCGGCCGTGGGGCTCGAGTCCCCAAATGCAAGATCGTGACCTGAGCCGAAACCAAGAATTGGATGCTTTACTGACTGAACCACCCAGGCGCCCCTATTTTGTGGTGGAATTTTAGGCTCACATGAGTGCCATATCAGGTAAGCAGCTGCCTATCCATGGGACAATCAATGTTAATTGGTCCCAGGAGAATGTGCATCCTGGATTTGGCTTTCAGCCTTTATGGGATGGGGCAAGATTGAAAATTTATAAAAATAGGTTAAGGCCCAGGGTAAGATAAAGACACATTTAGAGGACTACTTATTGGACTGGAAATTTAAAAGGAATTATTTGAGGAGGCCATTGTTTCTCAGTTAAACAGACTATTTGGACCTACTAGGAAAATGAAAGTTCTATTGAATGCCTCCTTCAAGAGCCCAGCATTGTTTATTTTGCCAAGTGAAATGTGTGCATTGCTTATTACCAATAAAGTCTATAACTCTGAAGAGACTAAGAGTGTTCTGGCAAGATCTCATATTGTGGCTTTAGTATATGTAGAGCCACAGATGATTTTGATTTATATTTTGAGTGCCTGTGAGGTAAGGGATTTATGGTCCTTGTCCCAAACACCAGCAAAAACAATGAAGCAAAAAAAGTCTGGTGACTTCAGATGCGAATTGTAGGTTATGTTGTTGCTCAGGAGCCTATTCTAGAGGATAGTTAATGGTTTTATAGTCTGTAGCTGAGAGGTTAGGTCAGCAAGCCATATACATCATCAAAACTTATGAGCTAGGGACACCTGGGTGGCTCAGTTGGTTAAGTATCCAACTCTTGATTTCAGCTCAGGTGGTGATCTCAGGGTTGTGGAACAGAGTCCTGTGTTGGGCTCTGTGCTGAGCGGAGCCTGCCTAAGATTCTCTCTCTCCCTCTTCCTCTCTCCTTCCTCCCCACCTCCCCCCACTTTGCTCTCTCTCTCTCTCTCTCACATGCACATGCACTAAAAAAACAAACCAAAAAACTTGTGAGCTAAAGAGACACTGTCCCTGTGACAGCCTCCCAGGGGAGACAGAGGCAAGTGGGACATGGCCTTCTAGCAATACCACCCATCCTCCTGTGCTCTGGAAGGATCACAAAGCATTCTGTCAAGATTCAGATTGGCTGCAGTTTAAGCCTTTGCCTCTATGGCCTCAATAGACACATTCAAAATACCATAAGTAAAAAATAAAAACACCAAAAACCAGAGTGTGATTCCTTATACTCCTACCCCATTCTTGCCCCAATTCAAGTCTTTCTGAAGCAAAGGCAGACTGAGAACAACTGCAGAGAAGAGAGAAGGAAGCTAATGACAGAAAAAATGTTGATCTAAAACCATCACCAAGGGACGCCTGGGTGGCTCAGTTGGTTAAGCATCTGCCTTCGGCTCAGGTCATGGTCCTGGAATCGAACCCCTCATTGGGCTCTCTGCTCAGTGGGAAGCCTGCTTCTCCCTTTCCCACTCCCCCTGCTTGTGTTCCCTCTCTCGCTGTGTGTCTCTCTCTGTCAAATAAATAAATAAAATCTTTAAAAATAAATAAATAAAACCATCACCAAAAAGACTTAGTGAACTCTAAGTCTGAAAATACTTTTAAAAAGTATCATGGTAGATCAGAGCACATATTATAGCTTAAGGACTTAATAGATAATGGAAGCTATGGATACATTTAAAGTAATGATCAAAGGACAATTCATAGCATTAGATACTTTTATCAGTAAAAATGAAAGAATGGGAATAAACAAAACCCATTTAAGAAAAAAATAGAGGGATGCCTGGGTGGCTCAGTTGGTTAAGCCTCTGCTTTTGGCTCAGGTCATGATCCCAGGGTCTTGAGATTGAGTCCCACATTGGGCTCCTTGCTCAGCAGGGAGCCTGCTTCTCCCTCTGCCCCCTGCTTGTGCTTGCTCTTTCTCTCTTTCTCTCTCTGACAAATAAATAAGTAAAATATTTGGGGGAAAAGATAAAAAATAAAAAAAATAGACTTCCAGTCTAAGATGGCAACATAGGAAGCACCTGAGCTCACCTTCTCCCATGGACACACTAAATCTACAGCTATACATAGAACAATTTCCTTTGAAAGAAATCTAGAAACTAGCCAAATAACTTCTATGTACCTGGCAAATAAGAAAATGCGTCAATAGGAGTAGAAAAAGCTGAGACAGGCTCTCACCGTAATCCCCACATCCAGCACCGCAGCATACAATTGGAAGGGAACTTGCAGCTCCCAGCATGTCCCTGAGGAGTAAAGGGTTTGTGCCCAACATCTAATGTGCAAACTTTTCAGATGTCCGTCAGAAAGATGGGCCCCCAAAACACCTAGCTCTGAATGCCAATAGGGCTTGCCTCCAAAAGACCCCAAAGACTATGGCAAATAAATAAATAGTTCTTAATAGGCTCACAACGACTCACTGTGGCTGTTTCCTCCAGGGCTCAACACAGGGAGAGTGGACAGAAATGCCCATCTCCTACTCTATCCCTGAAAAAGTCCTATTCGCACACTTTAAAAGCTGCTGCCTGAGAGTCAGGCTTCTAATTTAGCATAAATCTAGGAGTTGGCCAATCTTCCCTAGAGACGGGTGAGACCAGTGAGCACCATCTCCACATTCTCCCTCTGGCTCATTCAAGGTTGCTCCCTTGAAGGAGCTTGTGCACATGTCTGGTGCCCTGGTTTTTGTGGCTTATGTCCAGGGGATGCATGTTTTCATTGCATGGCTCTGGTGGCCAGCAGGGCTGGAATTTGCAGATCCCACAGGACTGTAGCAAATAAAGAAACCATTCTTAGCCAGCTATCCACCCAGGGCTCAGTACAGAGGGAGCAGACAGAAACAGCCATCTCCCTGTCTCTTCCGGAAAGAGACCTTTTTTTTTAAAGATTTTAATTATTTATTTGACAGAGAGAGAGAGACAGTGAAAGAAGGAACACAAGCAGGGGGAGTGGGAGAGGGAGACGCAGCTTCCTGCTGAGCAGGGAGCCCAATGCGGGGCTCAATCCCATGACCCTGGGATCATGACCTGAGCGGAAGGCAGACGCTCAATGACTGAGCCACCCAGGGACCCCAGAAAAAGATCTTTAAAAGATTTTTAAAAGCTGCTGCCTGAGGGTGCGGGTTTCAATCAGCCTGCATCTAGGAGCTGACTGAGATCCTCTCTTCTGGGGCACTGACAGGTCTTGGAACACCCTCAACTACTATGAGCCACAGAGAACAAAGAAAGTAGTGTGGACAACCACAAGGTTTGAGAGACAATCAAGAGCTTGGGCCAGGCCTGAACAATAAGTTTCATTCCTTACATGAGACCAAGACTGGAAGAGGTAGTTGGGTTTTTAAATTTTTTAAAAAATATTTTATTTACTTATTTGAGAGAGAGAGAGAATGAGAGCATAGAGGGAGAGGGAAAGGGAGAAACAGACTCTCTGCTGAGCAGAGAGCCCGATGTGGGACTCTATCCCAGGACCCTGAAATCATGACCTGAGCCAAAGGCAGATGCTTAACCGACTGAGCCACCCAGGCACCCAAGAGGTAGTTGTTTTATCTAATGCACAGAAACTAATACAGTCAAGGAAAATGGAGAAACAGAGGAATATGTACCAAACAGAACAAAACCCCAGAAACAGAGCTTAATGAAATAGATGTGATTTGCTGATAGAGAATTAAAAATAATGTTATAAAGATACTCACCAAGATCAGGAGAACAATGCATGAACAAAGGGAACATTTCAATAAAGATAAAGAAAATATATGAAAGTATCAAACAAAAATCACAGAACTGAAAAATATAACTGAACTGAAAATTTCAATAGAAGGGTTTACAACACACTTGATCAGGCAGAAAAAAGGATCAACAAACTCAAAGACAGGGCTGAGTAGCAAGAAGAAAAAAGAATGGAAAAGAATGAAGATAGCTTAAGGGATTTATGGGACAACATCAAGCAGACCAGTATTCATATAGGAGTGCCAGAGAAGAGAGAAAGGGGCAGAAACCTTAATCAAAGAAATAATGGCTGAAAACATCCTAATCTAGAGAAACAGGGAGCCATATCCAGGAAGCTCATGGAGTTCTAAATAAGTCAAGCAGAGAAAGACAAATACTGTATGATCTCACTTAGAGTGGAAACTAAAACAAAAAACAAGCTCATGTATATAGGGAATAGATTGGTGCTTGCCAGAGGTGGGGGCTGGGGGTGGTCAGTGAAATGTGTGAAGGAAGTTAAAAAGTACAAACCTCTAGCTATAAAATACATAAGTCACAGGATATAATGCACAGCATGATGACTCCAGTTAATAATAGTGTTTTGTATATATTTTTAAGATTTTATTTATTTGAGAGAGAGAGAGAGAGAGCATGTGCAAGCGGGGGTGGGGGGCAGAGGGAGAGGGAGAAGCAGACTCCCCACTGAGCAGAGAGCCCTGCACCGGGATTGATCCAGGACTCCAGGATTATGACCTAAGCCGAAGGCAGATGCTTAACTGACTGAGCCAGCCAGGCGCCCCTGTATTGTATATTTGAAAGTTGCTGAGAGAGTAAATCTTAGAAGTTTTCATTATGAAAAAAAACTCTTGTTACAATATATGGTGATTGATGTTAACTGGACTTATTATGGGGATCATTTTATAATATATACAAATATCAAACTATTATGTTGTATAGCTGACACTAATATAATGTTATATGTCAATTATACCTAATTTTTTTTAGGTAATATGTCTTTTTTTCCTTTGGCTTATTTTAAGATTTTTTTCTTTGTCTTTGGTGTTTAGCAGTTTAATATGATGTGCCTGTGTATATTTGTTACATTTATCCTGCTTGGGATTCACAGAATGTCATAAATCTGGGGCTTTTTCTTTGCGTTATTGTTTTTGGAATTTTTCAAGCATTATCTCTTAAAGAAAATATCTCCCTTAAACTCTCTCACATCACTGTAGGTTCCCAAATGAATCTACATTTGACCTTTTCACTGTGTCTCATGTGAAGGTTACTCTTTTAGCTGAATTTTTGCTCTTCTTTTTCCCTCTGTATGCTTCAATCTAAATATTTTCATCAGTCTTCTAGTTCACTAATTCTCTCTTTTGTTGTATCTAATTTTCTATTAAATTTATCTATCATGTATTTAATTTCTGTTATCATATTACTTACTTCTATAATTCCTATTGCCATCTTTCTATAGATTTAATTCTTTGATGGTTTTCTTCATCTTTTCATTTATTTTCTTCCTCTTTTTCTCTATTTTTTTTTTTTTAAAGATTTTATTTACTTACTTGACAGAGAGAGACACAGCGAGAGAGGGAACACAAGAAGGGGGAGTGGGAGAGGGAGAAGCAGGCTCCCCACAGAGCAGGGAGCCCAATGCGGGGCCCGATCCCAGGACCCTGGGATCATGACCTGAGCCGAAGGCAGACGCTTAACAACTGAGCCACCCAGGCGCCCCTCTTTTTCTCTATTTTCTTAATCATATAAGTAATAGCTTTTTTCCCAGCCTTTGGTGATAATTCCAATATTTGGATTACCTTTGGTCTATTTATATTGTATTTTCTTTCCTCTAGGTCTTTGGTCATGTGCCCTGTATTTTGGCATGACAGGTAATTTTCAATTAAATGCCAGACACTGTGTATGAAAAAACTAACGGATCTAGATGATACTGTCTTCTCAAAATAATTCACACTTTTTTTGCAAGGTGGATATAATAGCAGCCGATTATCTTAATCCAATTAGAGACTTAGCTGACCCAAGGATAGGTTTGACATGTTGAGCTATCCAATTTGTCTTTGCCAATCTCTGATTTGTTTAAAGCAAAGCAAAGCTGGTTGCCTCAGCTTTCTAATGCCTTGTATATTATAATTGCTTTGTCTAGCTGTTCACAGTAAAAATGTTAGCTTGTCACAAGTGAAGCTGTATACCTCTTTTTCTTTTACCTCTTTACTAAAATTTTTCAAAAAAATTAATTTTAGTAGTGATAACCAACACACTCATTTGATTACATTTTAGTAAAAAAGAGTATAATTTTTATCAGAGCTCAAAATATTTTTATTGTGTACAGTTGCTTGCTAGCCATCTTAATGTACCATAGGTACCCAAAAAGTACCCAATTGAACTGTTTTTCTTCCTCTCTTCCATGTTTAAGGAGACTAGAGATGTAAGAAATTAAGTTCAAATAATGATTCTAAACTAGATTTTTTGTTATAAAGGGCATTACTGGGACAATCAACATAATTTTAATGGCATCTAATGATTAGATGGTAATCATGTATAAATATTAATGTCCTGATTTTGATGGTTGTATTTTGATTATTTAGGACAATGTCCTTGTTGGTAGGTAAAACATACTCAAGTATTATAGGATGATGGGCATAATATTGGCAACTTACTATACTTGCAACTTTTCTGTAAATTGGAGATTATTTCAAAGTAAGAATTAGTAATAAGACTCAATTCAAGTGCCACCTTATTTAGGAATAAATCCAATCCTCACTGACTTCACAAGTACCTCTTCTTGGTGTTTCCATATGGCCCATGCAATTGTTTTCTCATTTCACTTCATAGAATCATAATT
The DNA here is from genome assembly GCF_054177405.1 of Leptonychotes weddellii. NCBI lineage: Eukaryota > Metazoa > Chordata > Mammalia > Carnivora > Phocidae > Leptonychotes > Leptonychotes weddellii. The sequence continues at coordinate 11,013 of NW_028053769.1, forward strand.
ATCTTTTTGTCTCTTATTATGCCAGTAGATTATGATCTATTTAAAACCAGGAACTGTGTGGGCGCCTGGGTGGTTCAGTCAGTTAAGCGACTGCCTTTGACTCAGGTTATGATCCCAGGGTCCTGGGATCGAGTCCCACATCAGGCTCCCTGCTCTGTGGGGAGCATGCTTCTCCCTCTCCCACTCCCCCTGCTTGTGTTCCCTCTCTTGCTGTGTCTCTCTCTGTCAAATAAATAAATAAAATCTTAAAAAATAAAAAAGAAATAAAACCAGGAACTGTGTTATATTTATGTTACCAGCACCAAGCCCAGGAACTGGTATAGGATAAGCCCTCTAATATTGATTGAATTATTATATATAATGATGGTTGTCACCTTGTTTGAGGATTTTCTAATTTTTCCACTTTTCCACTTCTTCCCTTTCAGATACCCCCACTCCCAAGCCAATGCCTTCAATTCCAGCTGTCAATGATTTCAGCCAGATTGAGCTTTCTATTGCATTCTCCTTCATTGAACATCCTTAGTATACACTCCCAAACTTGCTCCCCAGGCTCTGCCAACATACACTGATGAGGTGCTGGAACTTTGTGTGGCTGTTTCCTCCTAGAATAGGCCTTCACTTCTGCATCTGGACTACATTGGGATCTAGCTTACCACAAGATGGGTTGGTTCTGAGGAAAATCAGCATCAGAGTGTGAGGCAGCTAGCCTAACTGCAGTTGTTCAGTTCTACAAAGGCTTTTTTGTTTGGGAAGTCTGGTTCCCCTAGTCATAGTGTGTCCAACCTGTCAAAGATATTTGGGCATCCAATGTTCTCACTCAGCATCTGCCCAAATGTCCTTATTCCATATCTCAAGGTCTCACTTCTTCCACACAGTGCCCTTCCCATAGTGTAAGGGACATGGTGTGGTTGCAGATTTAATTGGCACTGAACACTCAGGCCCTTGGCTTGGTGCTGAGCCATAGCTGCTCAGCAACTCCAGGGGATGAGGAACTCTTCCCAAACTGTGAAGGCTTTGGGGTTTTCTGTGGATCTTCTCAGCTGGATAGTTTTTCTCTCAATGTCAATTTTTTCACTGTCTATACTTCCTGGAGCTATCAGAAAAAGCCAGTTTACTCTTCAATTTTTATAATTATAATTTTTGAAGATTTTTATTTATTTATTTGTCAGAGAGAGAGAGCACAAGCAGGGGGAGCGGCATGCAGAGCTGGCAGAGGGAGAAGCAGGCTCCCCACTGAGCAAGGAGCCCGATGTGGGACTCGATCCCAGGACCCTGGGATCAAGACCTGAGCTGAAGGCAGACGCTTAACCAACTGAGCCACCCAGGCATCCCTATAATTATTATTGTTACCAAAGAAATTAAATGCCACAGTCACATGATTTCCCAAAGCCCTGCTCTCCACCTTCACTTCATGCTTTGCCACTCCTAAGGGTAATGATGCTGCCATGTGCATATGTAAAAATATTAACTGATAGCTTAAAAGGGCACCCACCCAAATCATGATGGTTTTTGCTGCTGGGGAAAGGGGAGAGAAATTGGATGGGAAAGAGAAGAAAAAGGAATTCAAATTTTGCTAAGGCATTTTATTTCTTTTATTTTAAAAGGAAGCTAGAAGCAACTATGAAAAAAGTGTTAGTACTTACAAATCCTAGTTGGCAAAGGTTTATAATATTATTTTTTAACTTTTTGTATTTTTCAAAATTTATCCCTCCCCACTCCCCATACAAAACTAAGAAAGTAAGTCATAAAACTGTTACATCAAAAATACACACACACACACACACACGGCAAAAATCACATCAGTAAATACTTGAAATCATTACATTATATAAAACTGAAAAGTCACAAAAAGCAAAAGCTGTCTTTTACTCATCTGTGTTCCCCTGATGCTCATTTGTCCTTCCCTAGAGCCAAACACTATTACCAATTTTTTAGTATGCTTCAAAAATATTTAATGCATTTACAAGCACATACCTATATCAATTCTATAAGCAAAAGATAGGCATTTTTGCACATGTTGCTTTGTTTTATATACAATGTAGAAATGGTCTCCCATCAATACATATAGAGATCTCTTGTTCTGTATAGCTTCATAGTGTTGCAATGTGTTGATATGCCCTAAGTTAATCAAGTTGACCCTTTACAGTGGATATCTACTATTTTGCAGTCTTCTGCTATTAGAAATAAAGTGAACTTCAATTAACTGTACAGAAGTCATTTCATACATGTTTGAGCATTTACGTAGAATAAATTCCTAAAAGAGGAATTGCTCGATAAAGGGATATGTGCATTTATTTATTTTTTTAAAAATATCTATTTATTTGAGAGGGAGAGTGGGAGAGCAAGAGCTGGGGGAGGGGCAGAGGGAGATGGAGAACGAGGGAGAGAAGCAGACTCCCCACCGAGTGTGGAGCCCCAATGCAGGGTCTTGATCTGTGACCCCGACGCCATGACCTGAGCTGAAATCAAGAGTCCAACACGGAACTGACTGAGCCACCCAGGTGCCTCAGGGATATGTGCATTTAAAATTTTCACAGTTGGGATGCCTGGGTGGCTCAGTCAGTTAAGTGTCTGCCTTCGGCTCAGGTCATGATCCCAGGGTCCTGGGATCAAGTCCCACATCAGGCTGCTTGCTCAGCGGGGAGCCTGCTTCTCCCTCTCCCTCTGCTGCTCCCTCCACTTGTGCTCTCTCTGTCAAATAAGTAAATAAAATCTTCAAAAAAATTTTTGTTCACAGCTTCTGCCAGATTGTTCTTGACAGAACTTTATGGCAATGTATGATAGTGCTTTCCCCCTGCCAAACAGTAAAACCATTAGGTTTGAACTTAATGATTTTTTTCAATCTAATAAGTGAAAAAGAGTAATGTCTTATATTTTTTAACTGATACTTCTATATCATGACTAAAGTTTCTGTATGTTCAGGAACTATTTTAAATTCCTTTTCTATGTTCTTCTGCATTTGGATCTTTTGCCCATTTTCTTTTTAGGAGCTTAGAATTTTTCTCTTTGATTTGTAGAAACTTTATTTTTAAAAATAAGGAGTTAACTATTTGTCTTTGAATTTTGTTGCAAATATTTCCCCAGTGTGTTGTTTCTTGACCTTGTTGTGGTGTTTTTGCTACAAAGATAATTTTCTTTAAAATAGTCAATATTTTCAGGGTGCCTCAGTGGCTCAGTCAGTTAAGCGTCTGACTCTTGGATTCGGCTCAGGTCATGATCTCACAGTTGTGGGATTGAGCCCCACATCGGGTTCTGTGCTCAGTGCAGAGTCTGCTTCAGATTCTCTCTCTGCTCTCTCCCACTCACTCTCTCAAATAAATAAATAAAATATTTTTAAAAAATAATAAAATAGTCAATATTAAAAAAATGGTTTTCTTTCATGCTTTCTGATTGAGAGCTCTATTTAGTCCTTCCCTATACTAAGATTATAAAAATAAATGTCCCACTTTTTCTCCATGTACTTCTGTGATTTCCTTATTTTTACACATAAGTCTTAGGTCCACCTGGAATTTATTTGGTGTCAAGTGTGATGCATGACACAAGCTTAAATATTTTCAGATAGGTCCCCGAGTCATTTAACATCATTCATTGAATAATCCATTTTTCCCAACTAATCTGAACACCAGCTTTAAAATATGCTACATTCACACACATACTTGATTTTTGGACATTCTAGTCTGTTCCATTGACCTGCCACACAGCGGAACCACATTGTTTTAATCACCATAGCTTTATAATACAGTTTAATATTTGGTAATGCTAATTACCCTCAGATTTCTTCCTTTTTAGATTTTTCCTGGATATTCTTGCTTTTTATCTTCCAATGACTAAACTCATTTCGATGGTTCAAGGAAAGATCTGTTGGTATTTTTATTGGAATAACGTTAAACTTATAGATTACTTAGTGAAAATGGGTATATTTATGATTTGGGGTCTTTTTATCTAAAAACAATCTGCTTGTGGCACCTGGGTGGCTCAGTCATTAAGCGTCTGCCTTCAGTTCAGGTCGTGATCCCAGAGTCCTGGGATTGAGCCCCACATTGGGCTCCCTACTCTGCAGGAGGCCTGCTTCTCCCTCTCCCACTCCCCCAGCTTATGTTCCCTCTCTCGCTGTGTCTCTCTCTGTCAAATAAATAAATAAAAGCTTTTAAAAAAAGAAGTCTGCTTTTTATCAGCTCCAATTCTCTTTTGGGTTCTTCAGTTTCATTTTATAGCTTTATTCACACAGAGTGTGTACATTTCTTCTTACAGTTATTTTTTTTTCTAAATTAAACATCTTATTTTATTTTATTATTTTTTTAATAATCTTTTTTTTAAGATTTTATTTATTTATTTGACAGAGACAGAGATAGCAAGAGCAGGAACACAAGCAGGGTGAGTGGGAGAGGGGGAAGCAGGCTTCCCACTGAGCTGGGAGCCCATGCAGGGCTCAATCGCAGAATCCTGGGATCATGACCTGAGCTGAAGGCAGACGCTTAATGACTGAGCCACCCAGGTGCCCCAACATCTTATTTTATTTTAAATACAAACTATTTTTTTCTTTTCTTTAAATTTTTTTTTTTAAAGATTTTATTTATTTATTTGACAGAGAGAGACACAGCGAGAGAGGGAACACAAGCTGAGGGAGTGGGAGAGGGAGAAGCAGGCTTCCAGCTGAGCAGGGAGCCCGATGCGGGGCTCGATCCCAGGACCCCGGGATCATGACCTGAGCCGAAGGCAGACGCTTAACGACTGAGCCACCCAGGTGCCCCTCTTTTCTTTAAATTTTTTAATTGTTATGTTAATCACCATACATTACATCATTAGTTTTAGATGTAGTGTTCCATGATTCATTGTTTGTGCATAACACCCAGTGCTCCATGCAGAACGTACCCTCTTTAATACCCATCACCAGGCTAACCCATCCTCCC
>NW_028053770.1:0-14876 GCF_054177405.1 Leptonychotes weddellii
CAAATAGCCAGGGGAATGTTGAAAAAGAAAACCAAAACTGGGGGCATCACAATCCCGGACTTCAAGCTATACTGCAAAGCTGTAATCATCAACACAGTATAGTACTGGCACAAAAACACACACATAGATGAATGGAACAGAATAGGGAACCCAGAAATGGACCCTCACCACTGTGGTCAACTAATCTTCGACAAAGCTGGAAAGAATATCCAGTGGAGAAAAAAGACAGACTCTTCAATAAATGGTGTTGGGAAAATTGGACAAACACATGCAGAAGAATGAACCTGGACCATTTCCTTACACCATACACAAAAATAGACACACAATGGATGAAAGACCTAAATGTGAGACAGGAATCCATCAAAATCCTTGAGGAGAACACAGGCAGCAACCTCTGTCACAGCAGCTTCTTGCTAGACACATCTCCAAAGGCAAGGGAAGCAAGGGCAAAAATGAACTATTGGAACTTCATCAAGATAAAAAGCTTTTGCACAGGTGACAAAACCAAAAGACAACCAACAGACTGAGAGAAGGTATTTGCAAATGCTGTATCAGATAAAGGGCTAGTATCCAAAATCTACAAAGAACTTATCAAATTCAACACCCAAAGAACAAATAATCTAGTCAAGAAATGGGCAGAAGGCATGAACAGACACTTCTCCAAAGAAAACATCCAAATGGCCATCAGACACATGAAAAAGTGCTTGACATCACTCAGCATCACTTGGCATCAGGGAAAAACAAATCAAAACCACAATGAGATACCACCTCACTCCAGTCAGAACGGCTAAAATTAACAAGTTGGTGGGAATGCAAGTTGGTACAGCCACTCCGGAAAACGTATGGAGGTTCCTCAAAAAGTTGAAAATAGAGCTATCCTACAACCCAGCAGTTGCACTACTGGGTATTTACCCCAAAGATACAAATGTAGTGTCAGAAGGGGCACCTGCACCCCGATGTTTATAGCAGCAATGTCCACAATAACCAAACTATGGAAAGAGTCCAGATGTCCATCGACAGATGAATGGATAAAGAAGATGTGGTATGTATATACAATGGAATACTACTCAGCCATCAAAATAATGAAATCTTGCCATTTGCAGTGACATGGATGGAACTAAAGGGTATTATGCTAAGCAAAACAAGTCAATCAGAGAAAGACAATTATCATATGTTCTTAATGATATGTGGAATTTAAGAAACAGAACAGAGGACCATAGGGGAAGAGAGGAAAAAATAAGCCAAAACCAGAGAGGGAGGCAAACCATAAGAGACTCATAATCATAGCAAACAAACTGCAGGTTGCTAGAAAGGAGAGGGGTGGAGGGACAGGGTAACTGCATGATGGACATTAAGGAGGACACGTGATGTAATGAGCACTGGGTATTATATAAGACTGATGAATCACAGACTATACCTCTGACACCAATAATACACTGTATGTTAATTAACTGAATTAAAATTTTTTTAATTGTTTAAAAAAAATTGCACAATTGTGAAAGGAAAAAAGTATAAGGATATGCATTCAAGTGTCTTCCAATTAAAAAAAAAAATCAAAATATCCACCAAAAAAGGACTGGTTAAATAAATTACAGAACTATTTCTTAAATTTGCCTGATTAAAATCACTTGGGCGGGGCACCTGGGTGGCTCAGTCGGTTAAGCTTCTGCCTTTGGCTCAGGTCATGATCCCAGGGTCCTGGGATCAAGCCCCGCATCAGGCTCCCTGCTCCACGGGAAGCCTGCTTCTCCCTCTCCCACTCCCCGTGCTTGTGTTCCCTCTCTTGCTGTTTCTCTCTCTGTCAAATAAGTAAATAAAATCTTAAAAAATAAAATAAAATAAAATCACTTGGGCACTTATTAAAAGTACAGATGACTCTGTCCCTGGGAGAGTCTAATTCATTAGGTTGAGGTTGGGTTATGGAGATGGGTCATAGTTTTAAAGAGCATCCACCACAATTTTCACAGTCAAGAGAGTTTGGATACCCCAAACTATGGTGTTTACATATACAATGGTATACCATTCAGACATTTATGTGAGAAAGATACCCAAACCAAATTGCTACGTGGGGGGGAAAAGACAAGTTACAAAACACATGTACCATTTGGTTCTTTTCATACAAAATATTTAACTATACATGTGTGTACATATTTCACCAGAGCGCTCATTTTCAACCAAGGCAGAGGTTTCACAATTATTCAGAATCTTATTGGACTATAAAGGAACCCGACTACACTAAAGAATCTATGTTCTGAGTTGCTCTTACTAATATGAATGTTACATTCCACAGGAACGGAGGTAAGACTGAACACTCTGTCACAGAGAAAAGTCTGGAATAATGTTCATCAAAATGGTAATAGAAGTTACTCCAATAGTAGGTCTGGTGATTTTTACCAGATTTTTCCTAATATTCTAAAGCATTTTTATTTTTATTTACAATGAACAGGTATTTTCAGAATTGGGAAGAAAGCTGTTTATATGGGAGAAAGTTAAAATATTTTTAATCAGGTAATTTTATGATTATTAAATATATTTTCTGAAATGGGAAAATTCAGGGACACCTGGGTGGCCTAGTCGTTAAGCATCTGCCTTCGGCTCAGGTCATGATCCCAGGGTCCTGGGATCGAGCCCCCCATCAGGCTCCCTGCTCAGCGGGAAGCCTGCTTCTCCCTCTCCCACTCCCCCTGCTTGTGTTCCCTCTCTCTCTGTCAAATAAATAAAATCTTTAAAAAAAAAAAAAAAGTATAGTGATTGCTTTCAAAGGCATGATTCTCTTTAAACAACAACTATTAGTTCTTACACCTAAAAAGCCAAGGGGAAATGTGATATGTTGTATCACATAATTAAAATTCAATTGACAAGTAAAACAATAAAATAAAATTAGTCTTTTCAACAAGAATTATTTTTTCAATCACAAAGAGCAAAAAAAAAATTAAGATTTAATTTTGTTCACTTATTCTCATAGCCAAGACAATGATCAAGTGAGAGTAAGTGAAGGTAAGAGATAAATAAAATTTAACATCCTAATAACAAACTGGATTACTTTCTTTATATGTCAATTATACCTCAAAAAAAATCTTTAAAAAACTAGATTATAAGTTTCCTATTGAATTAATAAAAATACACATTTAGGGGAGCCTTTAGTCAGTTAAGTGTCCAACTCCTGATTTTAGCTCAGGTCATGATCTCAGGCTTGTGACACTGAGCCCCGCTTCGGGCTCCACGCTTGACATGGATCCTGCTTAAGATTCTTTGTCTCCCTCTCCTTCTGGCCCCCCTACTAAGAAAAAATATATATATATATATTTACTTGAAAGAAAAAGAAAAATAGCAGTGTCTAATTTAAAAAAAAACATAAGACTTACCCCATCCAAGAGAGTATTTGATAAATGTATACGGAGATCTTTACGAAATGGAAATTCCAGATTTGAAACATGAAACACTGAATTATCTCTATCAATCATAAAAACTTCATTTGTGCCATCAATCAACATCATATACCTGTAAATGAAACATTAAAAGGATATATTAACAGTATAATTCAAGTATAGGATCATAAGAAATAGTTATTTTTCCTTAGACTTACAATAGCTGCACAGAATGATGATCCTGGAGTTCCCCAACCCCAACAATTATCATTCAGATTAAAGTACCACAAATAACAAATACTTTTTTAAAACAATTTTTTTTCCTACAAAAACACACAGGGTATGGAGAAATCAAAGTTTTTTACGGAGACAATGTGATGTTGAAATGCAACCTTATGACCCACGTTAGGAGAAAATAGTACTCTAATTTTTTTTTTTTAAGATTTTATTTATTTTTTTGACAGAGAGAGACACAGCAAGAGGGAACACAAGCAAGGGGAGTAGGAGAGGGAGAAGTAGGCTTCCAGCCAAGCAGGGAGCCCAATGCGGGGCTCGATCCCAGGGCTCTGGGATCATGACCTGAGCCAAAGGCAGACGCTTAATGACTGAGCCACCCAGGCCCCCCAGTTCTCTAATTTTTATTAGATCTTAAACATCAAAGTTTACAAAACACACATACACTTATATGCAATTATTGACTTTATCAGCCCAACAACTTTATGAATTAGTTATTACTCTCCACTTTGCAGTAGGAAAAAAGAGAAAGTAACTGATTTGCAATCGGCTGGACTTCAAAGTATCCAATGTTCTTTCTACTACACTACAGTTAGCAAAATAGCTAACCCCTCTCTTTGATTCAAGATTATGATATAGCCAGCCAGCGTTGGTGGTGAGCATAGCTGCCTTCCAAGATTATGATATAGCCAGATTATCACCATTTCAAGACAGTTCTCTTTCATTCCTATAAAATTAAAAATTTTAAAACATATTAAACATTAAACACAAAACATTTTAAACATTTTAAACATTCCTGAGAATTTTTATCAGCCCTTATCTTCTTAGAGCCAATCAATTTATGGGGGGATTTATATACTTTAATATGCATCATTCCCTCAAATGGTCAAGTTACCATCACCGCTTCCCCATCAGTGGATCACCAAGAAAGAAGCTGTACTTCACACTATATATAAAAATAAAGTCCAAATGCATTCAAGTTGAAGAAATTACAGATGGATAGGCTATGCTACCAAATGAATAATGGCAAGATTGGGGGTGAAAATGAAGTTGATATCCAGGTACCAAAATCTTCAAATGAGAGAAAACTGACAGCAATAAGTAAGAACATTAAAAGGCATAAGACCCAAAAGAACAGAATTTTATTTTATTAAGTTGTTCTTGCTTGCTGTTCTTTTAGAGTGGAGGAATAATAGTCTGGATGTACCACTGAAAATGGAAGAGAATGCTGACTGGTCTTGCCCAACCTCATGCCCACAAGGTATTTCAGAAAAAAGAAGCAACAACTGAAAGATGTACCTCAATCAAGTTAAGGCCAGGAGGTAGAAAAATGAAGAGATGGAAGTTAACATAGCAGAGGTTAATGTAACAGGGGATAATTTGTTCCCCATGAACAAGTGTTCTAAATAGCAAATAAACATGTTTAGGAGAGGAGAGAAGAAATGGGAGAGCTGATTAAGGTACAAGAAATGTGTGACAAACAGGTTGAAGAGCAGCAAAGAAGACCAAAAGAGCTTACATCTGGGGACTAAACTGGAAGCATGCTGTTACTAGTGTTTTCAAAATAATTAGTCCCAGCAGGCCTCTGGAGAGAAGGTGGAGAGCTCAGGCCCTTGCTACATATTGCAATAGCAGTAGCCCTAGTAGGTGTGGGTCCTGGAGAGTCAGGTTACACTAGGAAAAATAAAATCAACCTCAGCAGCCTCAGTCTAGAATGACCGTGCCTCTGAGAGACTCCTAGACCAACTCCCAGGTCAGCAGGCTGGCAGACAACAGAAATACTTAGCTCCCAAAGCATTCCTGCACATGCTTTTCAAAAGCAGCAATTCCGGGTGGATAGGGAGAATCTAGATTTCTTGAAAGAAGTTAGCCTTCCCCTGGATTGTGTTTCAAAGAAAATTTAAATCAACAGAAGGAAAGGTCAAATAAAAAGCAATTGTGATATCATCTGCAAAAATGGTATTGAAGACATAATCCATCATGTTGTTCAAGGACTTAGGCCAGGACTTTGCAAAGCTTAATATTTACTTTATGGCATAATGAATTAGGGAAACACCATCTTTCTTTTAGAAAGTCAAGATACATGTTAGGAATATTTAAGGTTATGAGAAAACATATAAGAAGTCTCTTTATGACAATAAAAAGGAGTAAACGGCATCCAAATTAGTAAGAAGTAAAACTTTCACTATTTGCAGATGGCATGATACTCTATGTAGAAAACCCAAGAGACTCCACCAAAAAACTACTGGAACTGATCAGTGTACTCTAAAACATTTATGAAAGAAGCAATCTACAGATTTAACACAATGCCTATCAAAATACCAACACCATTTTTCACAGAACTACAATGAATAATCCTAAAAGTTGTATGGAACCACAAAAGACCCCAAATAGCCAAAACATTCTTGAAAAAGAAAAACCTGGAGGCATCACAATTCCATACTTCAAGTCATAATACAAAGCTGTAGTAATCAAAACAGTATGGTACTGGCACAAAAAATAAGACACATAGATCAATGGAACAGAACAGAAAACCCAGAAACAAACCCACGATTATACGGTCAATTAATCTTTAACAAAAGAGACAAGAATATGCAATTGGTGAAAGTCTCTTCAATGAAGGTGTTGGGAAAACTGGACAGCTACATGTAAAATAATGAAACTGGACCACTTTCTTATACCATACACAAAAATAAATTCAAAATTGATGAAAGACCTAAATGTGGACAGGAAACCATCAAAATCCTAGAAGAGAGCAGAAGCAGCAATTTCTCTGACATGGGCCATAGCAACATTTTTCTAGATATGTCTCCTGAGGCAAGGGGGAAAAAAGCAAAAATAAACTATTGTGACTACATCAAAATAAAAAGCTTCTGCACAATGAAGCAAACAATCAACAAAACTAAAAGACAACCTACTGAATGGGAGAAGATATTTACAAATGACATATCTGATAAACGGTTAATATCCAAAATATATAAAGAACTTATACAACTTAACACAAAAAAAATAATCCAATTTAAAAATGGGCAGAAGACTTGGACAGACATTTCTCCAAAGAAGACATATGGATGGCCAACAGACACACAAAAAGATGCTCAAGATCATTCATCATCAGGGAAATGCAAATCAAAACTACAATGAAATATCACCTCACACCTATCAGAATGGCTAAAATCAACAACACAAGAAACAACAGGTGTTGGCAAGGGTATGGAGAAAGGGGAACCCTCTTGCACTGTTGGTGGGAATACAAACTGTGCAGCCGCTCTGGAAAAGAGTATGGAGGGTCCTCAAAAAATTAAAAATAGAACTAGTCTACAATCCAGTAATGGGTATTTACCCAAAGAATATAAAACCCTAAGCCTAAAGGATGCATGTACCCCAATGTTTACTGAAGAATTATTTACAATAGCCAAATGATGGAGGCAGCCCAAGAGTCCACTGAAAAACATGAATGGATAAAGAAGATGTGGTGTGTGTCTGTGTGACACACACACACACACCACGGAATAATACTCAGCCATAAAAAAGAATGAAATCTTGCCATTTGCAACAACTTGGATGGAACTAGACAGTATATAACGCTAAGTAAAATAAGTCAGTCAGAGAAAAACAAGTATTATGATTTCATTCATATGTGGAATTTAAGAAACAAAACAAACAAAAGGGGGAGGGAAGCGAGAGAGAGAGACAAGCCAAGAAACAGACTCTTAACTACAGAGAACAAATGGATGGTTACCAGAAAGTGGATGAGGGGATGGATGAAATAGGGGGTGGGGATTAAAGAGTACACTCATCTCAATGAACACTGAGTAATGTGTAGAATTGTTGAATCACTATATTGTACACCTGTATGTTAACTACACTGGAATTAAAATAAAAAACTTTTAACAAAAGAAAAAAGAGAAGTCTGTTTATCTTATTTAGCCCATTATCTTTAAACTTAATCCTGATAGTAGTCAGCAGAATTAGTGCTCTACATTCACAATTTGAGAATTATGCTAATGCATTTTAAAATTCAGAAAAAAGAAATGGTTTGCCTCTTCTGTTCATATGACAAAAATTGTATTTCCCTTTTCACTGGCTGCTCAGAAGCTCAGAATTAAATATTATGTTGAAATTGAATAAATATTCAATCCCAGGGTATGGCATATTTGTTTTTCCTGTCATAACTGTTAATTTCCTATTCATACTTTAAAACATTATATATATGTGTTATGTATATATATCTCTTACTATCAGACCTTTCTTTTCACTTCAAGGAAAATATTAAAAGAAAAACTGTCTATGTACACTTACCGTAAACAGATTTTTTTTTAAAGATTTTATTTATTTGACGGGGCGCCTGGGTGGCTCAGATGGTTAAGCGTCTGCCTTCGGCTCAGGTCATGATCCCAGGGTCCTGGGATCGAGCCCCACATCAGGTTCCCTGCTCGGCGGGAAGCCTGCTTCTCCCTCTCCCACTCCCCCTGCTTGTGTCCCCTCTCTCACTGTGTCCCTCTCTCTGTCAAATAAATAAATAAAATCTTAAAAAAAAAAAAAAAGAAGTGACAGATATCATGTTTTAAATATGGATATGGAAATTTTCATTTCCACATTGAAAATGGAAAGGCCTCTCCTGGCAACCAGGTTAGAAATAGGCTCAGGTTCTAAACCAGACAATCAAATGTTCCCTTCCCAAAACTTTTAAGTTCAGTGAGTAACAGAGAGGCATAGGAATAGCTGAAAAATTATTCAGAGCAACAGCAGAGTCACTGTCAGCAAGTGCCAGTGGTGGCTTCCTACTCAAAGTGTTCCTGTGCCTGATCTTGGCTCTGGTCCTTGGTACCTGGCTGCCCTTGATTCCTACCCATTTTCCCAGACTGGTTCTCCTAAGAGCCTTCCAATTTATTGCCTTCCTTAAATTAGCCAAAGTTGATTTCTACTGCCTTCAGTCGATGTAATGCTAATAGATATGCTGGGTTTTTTTTTTTTTTCCTTTTTGCCCACTGTATAATAGGTTAATTCAAGTAATTTAAATGTGTCTATGATGTAACCTCACTGTTATGTTCCCCAACATACCCTCAATACCAAGGGTTACATGATACTAGCTCTTTACATAATAATTTCATGCCAAGAGACATGCCATCTATTTCCTGTCCTTCAACAGAGATAAGTATATAACAGTAAGCCCAGAGTTTACTTTCCCTTTTTATCTTTTCTCTCATAAGAACGCATGGCCAAACCTCTATACCAGCTATATTCCCTCTCATCTCTATTACCAAAAGAATTGGCACGCAAGTACCTGAAACCTAATTCTCAAGCTTGTAAAACTATACAGAATAAATTCAGGTATACTAAAATTTCTTACAAAGAAAATTCAGTTTAGAGCCACTTCCCCAGATACAATTATAAACCTGCCTGACATAAGAGCAGGTGGTCAGCCTCTGCCCTCTACCCACCAACACCTGTCGCACCTTATTCTAAAAACAATACAAGAACAGCTGACTTGCCAAACACCAGCTTTTTTCCTTCCCCATGGGGGCTTATGCACACTTTGCCTTTTTCTCTCACTAGCTCACCACTCAGTAAATTTTATCTATGGTAATCTCTTTTGCAAAGTATATCCATGTCTCCTTTAACCCAATTTTTTTCTGTTTTTTTCAACTCTTAAAAAAAAATTATACTACATCTATTTTACCATTTTTTTAAATAAAAAGACATTTTTCCTCTTTCTTAACTCATTCACTTAGTTCCATTAATTAGCCTAAGAAAACTCTGATCAAGGCTAGTGACACATCTGTATCAAGCAAAATTAAAAAGTCGTTAAAATTTTAATCCACCTACACAAAATAATCAGTATCACAGAGTCCCCTTCACAATCTCCATCATACTCTCACTCTCTTCCTCTTCCTGTAAAAGCAAATCAGTTTTCCCCAACAGAATTTTTAAACTAGTCAAAATAGTGTTTTTTATAAACTTCCTGCATTTGTTCCAATTATAGTTTGGTTAGTTACCAGTGTTGGAACAGTACCTTTTGTCTTTTTTCACAGCTGACATACACAGTAATGTAGCTACCTTAGTAATCAAGCAAACTTTATAGCCTAGGCTGGCAACCCAACTGCCATTTAGACTAGAATTCTACAGAAACACAGCCTAAAGTCTACCAAAATAAGTTCAGGAATCTCAGAGAGAGACTTCAGATGAGTTTAGGAATCACTGTTCCCATCACTTTCACAAAAGCAACAATACTTGATGATAAAACAATGTAATCCTACACATGAACTTTACTTACAAATTAATAGCTATTTGCCTGTTTTATGTGACAAAAATTGTATTTCAACTCTTGAAAAGAAAAACTATTTGAAAGACAAATGCAGCTTTACCTTATTTCACCTTCCAGAAATTCAAAGAAATCACATTAAGGTCATTCTTATTTTCACATTAACAAATTAAAGAGAACACACACACATACAGTAATACCACCACCACCAACACCTAACCTTTTTAAAAAATTTCTCTTAACAGTCACTGAAATGAAGACACAGTTCAATATATTCTCTTCATCAAAAACTCAAAATTTTCATTCAGCATTATAAAAGATTCCAACCCAACAAGTAATTTTATTTTGATTTATTGATTCTATAAGCACAGCAGTCTTCTTCAAAAGGATTAGCTCTTTTTTAAATCCTCATATCACATCAATTTAAGGCCATGAAACAGATGTGATTAAGGTTTTGTGGTCTTAAATTCACTTTAAGCCCACAGCTTCATTCTATTGTGATCAATTACATACGCACAACAATAATTAAACAGACAACATGTATTATTTAATTTTAAACTGCAAAGCCCATTCACTTCCCCACCAATTTAATTGTCAAATTTGTCTAACCAGCCTTTGATCTTAGAATGTCAATTGTATATTAAATGGCAAGCCGGCAGCATGCCACTGAACATTTGAACAACTCCCCAACATTTAAATGTCTTCTACCTAAGCATAGCCATCTTTGTTTTATATGTTGTTAATACAGCAAATTTTCTACTATGTTCTGTTCATCTACTTTTTTTTTGTTAAAGCTCAGTATTTGGTAAAACTTAGTCTATGGAAAAATCATCAAACGACTCTTTTTTTTTTCAATTTAGGTAATTCATCACAAGAAAATCTTGAAGACCTGAGGCTATCTACCATTAAAAAAAAAAAAAATCACAGATTCTCCAAGCTTTCTCATTAAAATATGTGTGCTTATTTCTATTAACAGATATTAATAATTTTCAAATATAGATGTTTCTGTTTCAAGACACCCCCTTCAACCAGCAAGATTGAGAGTGTTGTGCAAAGCTTAAAAATCAACACTATAAAAGTTTGGAAAGGTGTAAGGCCCACTGTCAGTTTCTAAATTCCTCCCTCCCATTCCACAGAATTAATGATATGTAATACAAATAATCAAGTGTATAATAAGATATAGAGCAAATGTGTTGGACCCAACAATTAAAAATATAATTTAATCTGCTTACTTTGTTTACACATGTCAATGGTACAAATGTTATCATTATGGGCTTTGGGAAGGCTATATTACCAGACTCAACAGTGCTTGCTATCTAGATCCCTAAAAAAATAGGCAGACAGATTAGAAACAAAAATCTCATCAAATATTATGATTCTAACTGTCCAACTCCTAAGCATATGCTTTAACTTTAGATTTGCAACTTCTTTATCCCTTTCTCATTTTGCCACCTTGTACTGCTCAGAAATTTGTGCATGCTTATTTCTAAGCCTATGTATTGTACTACTATACCATCTTCTCCTAAAATACATGGGAGTCTCCTATGATAGTTAAGAACATGCATCCCAGACAGACTCTTCTTAGCTCTCTGATTTTGCACAAATCACTTGACTACTCTAAGACTCAATTTCCTCATCAAAAGTCTCTACGTCTCAAGGTATTTGAAAGAATTAAGTGAAGTAGTACACCCATGTTCATTTCATCGCAGTATTATTCACAACTGCTAAACTGTGTAAGCAACCCAAGTGTCCACTGACAGATGAATGGATAAGAAAATGTGCTATAGGGCGCCTGGGTGGCTCAGTCGGTTAAGCATCTGCCTTCGGCTCAGGTCATGATCCCAGGGTGCTGGGATCGAGTCCCACATCGGGCTCCCTGCTCAGCAGGGAGTCTGCTTCTCACTCTCCCTCTAGCCCTCTCCCCTGCTTGTGCTCTCTCTCGCTCTCTCTCATGCTCTCTCTCAAATAAAATAAATAAATGAATGAATAAATAAAATCTTAAAAAAAAGAAAAAAGAAAAAATGTGGTATACAGTGGAATATTATTTACCCTTTAAAAAGTAAATCCTCACATATAATACAATACAAAAAAACCTCAAGGACATTATGCTAAGAATATAAGTCAATCACAAAAAGACAAAATAATGCATGACTCCACTTATATGAGGTACCTAGAGTGATAAAAATCAGAGAAACAGAAAGTAGAATGGTGGTTGTTAGGCGCTGGGGGAAGAGGGGAATGGAAAACTATCATTTAACGGATATAGTTTTAGTTTTGCATGATGAAAAGAGTTCTAGAGAGGAAAGGTAGTGATGTTTGCACACATTATGAATGTGGTTAAGATGGTAAATTTTACGTTATATATACTTTACAACAATAAAAATAATTGAAAAAGAGAAAGAACTAGGGTGCCTGGTTGGCTCAGTTGGTTAAGCATCTGCCTTTAGCTCCGTCATGATCCCAGGGTCCTGGGATCCAGCCCCGCATCCAGCTCTGCTCGGCAGGGAGTCTTCTTGTCCCTCTCCCTCTGCTCCTCCCCTGCCCCGCTCGTGCACACATTCTCTCTTTCTTCCAAATAAATAAATAAAATCTTAAGGAAAAGAAAAAGAGAAAGAATTTTAAGCAAGTTACCACATGAAGGGTTCAGAACAGTGCCTGGCACATGATAATAAAATGTCAGCTACTGAGGCACCTGGATGACCAAGTCGGTTAAGCATCCAACTCTTGGATTCAGCTCAGGTTATGATCTCAGGGTTCTGAGATCAAGCCCCACGTTGGGCTCTGCCATCAGCATGGAGGCTGCTTAAGATTCTCTCTCTCTCTCCATTTCCCTCTGCCCCTCCCCCTGCTTGAGTGTTCTCTCTCTAAAATAAATAAAATCTTTTTTTTAAAATGTCAGCTACTGTTATTATATTATATCTAAGGAAATATAGTACTTAAAGCTGGATATTATTATTATAAATACTACAACTAGTATTTTACACACTCGAAAAAAGAATTGAGGTTATTGACAATCCTTGGATAAAACAGAAAGGATTAGTTTAAAAATTTTGTAGACAGGAAAGAAGACAACGCTTCCAAGGAGAGAAGAGAGAAATGAATAAACACAAAAATTTTGAAATGTAGAAGAATAAACCATAGGTTACCCACAGTCCACAAACTCAAGCTTATCAGAGTATTTACACAAAGGCAGACAGCAACTACAATAAATAGTTACTTAATTCATTTTTCCATGAATAGGTGTCACCCAGTTTTGTAAAACCAGAAGCTGTACTACTTGAGTGAGCAATAACTCAAAACAGAACTCAAATTAAAAAACTTAAATCAGGTGGATCTCTCAATCTACCTAGGAACTTGTTTTCTAAACACTAGAATGATAAAAACAAACCTGTGCCTAAAATACTCCACTGTATTTAAACAGCCTCATAAGATTTACTGACAATAATGGTACATATAAATATACAATAACTCCAAAAGCTATTGTATGTAACAGAAAATTATCATGTTTTGATTCTACATCTAGCTCATTAAAATGAAAATTAGTAACAGCATAAATTAAAATTATAATTAAACCTACCTAGGTTCATATTTCCCTTACCAATGCCCCCCCCACAAAAAACATAATTATCATAAAATAAGAGCTGACTGATAAAGTTCCCTCCTATGTACAATTT
This sequence comes from Leptonychotes weddellii, assembly GCF_054177405.1. Taxonomy (NCBI): domain Eukaryota; kingdom Metazoa; phylum Chordata; class Mammalia; order Carnivora; family Phocidae; genus Leptonychotes; species Leptonychotes weddellii. The sequence goes on from NW_028053770.1 coordinate 13,542, forward strand.
ACAAAATCAACTAATTAACAAAGTTTAGGTAAATTCAACAACTAGAATATCAAAGCATAACTTTCAACTAGTGAAAAAATATCAAATCTGGACTAATTTATTTGCTACCAGCAATATGCATCTTACTAATTGCCACTTCAGTGGACTAGAGTACGCTCCCTCCTCCTTTCCACCAAACTACCAAGAATTAGAAAATTATGGAATCTTAAAGGGGTGCAAAGGTTCTTACATTGTCCCACTTCACCCAAGTATAGGTGCACATATGTGAGCACACACACACATTTACCCCACCTCCAGCCCTGCAACAATCCTAATAGCACTTAAGGCATAAGAAAAACCAGGCTGGATTCAAATGAAAGTAAAAAAAGTATTTATACAGACACTACCATCTTATCTGGTTATATTACCTCTCCAGTTCATGTATGTCTGAAAATAAAGTACACAATAATAGTCACTTTACATAAACAGAAACATGATTTACCCTTCTATAGCAAGACGCTTCTACCTCAAGAACTAGATTTGAATTTAATATAGATATTTTTAATACCATCTAAGTTCACTTAAATTTGTTTCTCAATGGTCACCTAAAGTCCAAAATATAAGCACTCCAAAACAGTAAGTGGACACAAACATAGCTGAAAAAAATCAATTTCTTCAAATCCTCAAAAGCGATATAGTTAAAAGGCAAAATCTTATGATACATCTTAAAGATTCAAGATGAATAAAGTTGGCTACTTATTAAAAATGAGCTGCCATTTAATTAGGAGGAAAAGAGGGTTTTCTCCTGGTTTTTAAGTATTTCCTACACTAAGAAATATGACTTTTTTGTCACATTAAAAAATAAAAGCCCACCAACTGCTAATGAGGTATGGGTTGTTGAATACCCTGAGAAAATGGAGTAGAGTCTTGCTACTTAACGTGTGGCCCTTAAGACTAGTAGCACTGGCATTGCCTGGGAACTTGTTAAAGATGCAGAATCTGGGGCCTCACCCCAGACTTACCTAATCAGAATTTACATTTTAACAAGATCCCCAGGTGATTCATATGCACACTGAATGATGAAAAACGATGGATTAAAGAACCTCTAACCACCCTCAAAGCTCAAATTGCAAACAAAAATAGAAAAGCCAAACAGTGTGTCATTCAAAGCCCTTGTTTCTTTGTTGATCTTCTGCTTACATGATCTGTCCGTTGCTGTGAGTGGGGTGTTAAAGTCCCCTATTACTAATGTATTATTATCAATATGTTTCTTTACTTTGGTTATTAATTGGTTTATATAACTGGCTGCTCCCACGGGGGCATAGATATTCACAATTGTTAGATCCTCTTGCAGAT
>NW_028053771.1:0-8821 GCF_054177405.1 Leptonychotes weddellii
GTGTTATGCACAAACAATGAATCATGGAACACTATATCTAAAACTAATGATGTAATGTATGGGGATTAACATAAGAATAAAAAAATTAAAAATAAAAAAAAATACACACTAGGGGAGGATCATTATAATTAAGCTCCTTTGTCATGCAGATTTTTTATGCAGCCTCAGAAATATAACATTACGTCCCTTTCCACTAACATTGTTGAAGATATTTTAATTTTTGCTCCAAACCGTAAATTAATAACCTATTAAGATTATGACATGAAGTGATCATAATACATGTATGTGGTTTTTCCTGGGTTTTTTTTGTGGTTGTTTTGTTTGTTTTAGCTTTTTGTTTAATTCTAAAATTCACATCTGTTTACTTCTGGGTTCAAAGGAAATTCAAAACCACTGAAATAGAATGGCAAATAATTAGAGCTAGAAAGAATAACTCCTCTTGTTTTACAGATGAAGAAATTAAAAACTGGAAATTAAAAGAAATTAGTGAGCCCAAGGTCACAGAGCATATTTATGGCATAGTCTGGTCTTGGGCACAGATGCTTGTCTAGTACTTTTTATAACTACGTAATTGTCCTAAGTTACAATGGAGAACCATAGTTGCAAACCAGAGACCTTTGGGAAGTATGTAATATACAGATAAATAATAATTCTTACTTCCCAAGAAATAAACAAAGAAAACAAAAAACATGCATCTATTGTCTTTAAACCCATCTGAGTGTCCAGACACATTCTTTCCAATGTCTGGCTCTTTCCATTTTTTTTTTTCTTTTTCCTTTTTTTTTTTTTTTTTTTGACACAGAGTCCAAATAGGTATACTATGTTTATGGAGATTTTTTTTTGTATTTGTATTTGTACAAGGAAGACAATGAAATGAGTATCTCTGACATTATTTTAACAGCTGATTCAAAACAAATCATGTGGTAGCCAATTTAAACAATTGCTATGGTTTTGTTATCCTCATTGTTTAACTTATTATTTTTTCTAGAAAACATGTTAGTGTCTGTGGAAGGCAGTGTTTGGTAAATTGAGTTGGCTGGAAAACTTTCTGTCAGAGGCAATTTGTGATGGGTATTGTTTGCAAAAAGGCTGTATGCAGAATTTGGTTCTCTAAGGAGTAAAGAAAGGAGACGTGCTAATGGGATGGGGAATTTGAAAATGTTTATAAGCAGGCAGGCAATTAACCTTTAAGAGGCCAGAGGATTCTGGGTTAACAGTCCCATGACAAACGATTTTGTTTTATTCCATCATTATTCGCTATAACACGACACTCAACATTTCTTTAGGTCAGCAGTCTCTGTAAGACTTGGATCAGCTCCTGAGACACAGTAGGTCTTCAATAAATACATGCTAATGAATTACTGAATTGAAGACAATCACACAAGGAATTTCTCCTCATTATCATACATGTCCCAGAAGAAAAATAATCAAAGAACTTTCAGGTTTTTGGGCGCCTGGGTCGCTCAACCAACTGAGCCACCCAGGCGCCCAGAACTTGCAGGTTTTAAAAAGTTAAACAAAACAAAACATCCTGTTCTTAACACTTCCTTTGGAGATGCATATAATCAAGTCCCAACATACTGAACAGTTTTCCAAAGATCTCACAGCTTGTTTTTGCCAGAGATAAAAACTTGATTAATATCTTTATTCACTGTCTTCCAGTGTTCACACTTGTTTCTTTTTATGTTAAAAAGAGATTAAGGGTTCCAGTGCTCAAATCTGATCTCATAAATGTCAATAGTTCTTTCCTCATAGTCTAATATCTTGTCCTAGTAAAGATTGTTCAACAATGTGTAATTCAAATATAATCTTCTTATAATTTTTTGTATACTTAGCACTTTCAAAATAAATATGTTCGTTGCTGTTACTTCTTCCTTTGATATGTTTACTGCAAGACAGTCTCCAGTTGATTATCCACTATTATCACTATTTATGGTAATACTTGGCTAAGCAAGAATATGGAAATAAATCATTTCAAAATTATTCTCAGTGAAGGCTTTAACTCATTTCTACAAATCCTGGGTAGCATGGTGTAGAACAACTATCTCATTAATTTGATTTTGTTCCAAAATGAAATGCTGAAGATTGTCCTATTTGTCTTTGTGTAGAGTTGAGGATGTTGTTATCTTTAGGGCTCTATTTCAGAATTTACTTTTTAACCAAAAAATGAAATCAGCAGTATGAGTAAATTGACTAATGTTATCAGTGTTTGGAAAATGAAATGTTTTCCAGAGAAGATGTCTTCTTCTTCTTTTTTTTTTAAATTTAATTTTATTTATTTGAGAGAGAGAGTAGGGTCAGAGGGAGAAGCAGAGTATCTGCTGAGCAGGAAGCCCGATGCGGGAGTCAATCCCGGGACTCCGGGATCACGACCTGAGCCAAAGGCAGTCGCTTAACCAACTGAGCCACCCAGGCATCCCAGAGAAGATGTCTTCTAAGGTTCACTGCAGAAAAAACTAATGAGAAGTCGACAATAATTTATGCATTGTTTGTAAACGGAAAGAATACTTTTTAGAGCACCTATTATGTTCTGTGCCATGTATGAAGTGCTGGGAATTCTAAGGGAATAGGTAAAATCAACACACTGTAGTAAGTGTTACTGTAGAAACATGAACAAAATACTCCAGGAGATGCAGGTAGTTATGCATATGATGCTATGGTGGTGGGGGGGGCCTAGTCATCATGGAAGCTCATTGGACATGGTGCTTGAGGTGTCTGTAGGATGGGTAAGAGTTAAAAATCTAAGAAGGAACTCCTCGATGTGAGAACAGGGTAGGCAAGAATAGGTATGAAGCTTTTTAACAGCCTGGTAAATTATGCATGGCAGGAATCTACCATGGCTAGAACTTAAACAGCAAAGTTGAGGAGAGTAAAAGGTACTTTAACTATTTTTACATTATGACTAATAATGGTATTAAATATTGGGCAGATACTATGTTGTTCACATCCCTGGTAGTTAACTCTCCACTCACATGCTGTCATTTCCTAATTAGCTACTTTGTCTTTAATCTAGTTTTAAGTTCAGAAATCAAGACAGCACAAGGATTTGACAGTAGGGCTATATTGATATTGTGATCACTGTTCTATGAAGTTATTTATAACAAAGTTATTTATAACAACATTATAAAGTTGAACTTTATATGTATAAAATAAACTCATTCTTTTACTATTCTTCAGTTCACTAGAAATAGAAAAAATATATAGTAAGTCAAAAAATAAGTCATTCACTAATGACAATTATTCAACTCACAGATTTGGAGTCAATAAGAAATCTCACTCAACATTTCATGTATAGAGTGGAGTGGAAATTATGGAGACACAGTTTTTTTCAAACCCAGAATAATTAAATTTCAGAATCCCTCAAAGCTGGACTACTTTCAAGAAAATAATTCATCTTGAGTGGAAATAATTTTAAAGAAAGTAGTAACAATGAAAATCTAACTGTTTTATTAACAGGCACTTGACTTTATAAATGGTCATGAAATAATTTGGCATGCTTCATTTTAATTACAAACAGCTCATTTCTACATATTTATTATCTTACTTAAAAGTGGTCTGATTGCCCTATAGAAAAATTGATAGGCTATAATTTGCTTCTGGTTAAAGGTTTTTGATTGTACTTTATTCTCTCTACTGTTATGACTTTATGTTTATGTCAAGACATTGGAGTTTTTCTGTTTCAGATAATTAATAAACTGGGTTTTTAGGGGCTTATGCCTCAGTAGCAAAAATGTATTCCCAAACCTAATTACTCAAGTCTAAACTTGAGTTTACTGCTGAGCATTTAATTTTTTTAGTGTTGATTATTTTTGTCACTACTGCAAAGCAGACCTCACAAATATTTCCTTTTCAAGTGAAGTGACAAATTTCCATCTATATTTGTATATTGAAAAGCAGACACAAGTCTTTAGCATTTCCCTTCTGTGTACGTATAGAAATTCATTCCTGGTTTGTCATGATTGAGGTTAACTCAGGATGTATCACCATAATAGAAATCTCCCCCATCATGGAAAACAAACAAACAAACTAACTAACTAAACAGCCAAGAATTCTGCTCCAAAGTAGTAAGTCAATGTATTCAGCCTAGCAACCGACTAAGTAGAAAAATCAAAATTTCTGCTTGACTGTCCTAACCAGATAGAGAACAATGAGGTGAAATTCCGTTCTAGAGCCCCATGTACACCCAGTTGCACTGACAGATGCTTTAGGTAGCATCTTACGGTTAATGCCAATTTTCTTTTAGGTGAAACTCACATTGGCAATGACACTGCAAAAACAAAACCAAAAAAAATGACCTTTATAAGAAAAATAAGGACACTGGTTCTTCTTGATGGGGCACAGCTGACCTAGGTATACCCAAAGCTCAATTTCAAAATGATCAACTACAAAATTAAAGTTGGTTTAAAGGAGAGTTTAAAACAAAGCAACGTGAGTAAAACCGCCCTCCTACATCTCTTCGGCGGATGCAGCCGTGGCTCGCGTGGGAGGTGGGGGGCGGCAGCTCTGTTATTTCAGTGCCTTCTCACAGGACAACACACGCATGAGGAGGTGCCTACTGGCTGCAGGAGGGAAGTGACAGGGATACTTTACTCACAAGCATCCTTCTGCTTCAGAGGCATGGGTCTCAGAAGCTACACAGGACAGCAGTGTTATAAAACAAGTGCGCACATGCACTTAACGCTGGGCCTATCCACTCGAGTCCCAGGCCCTCTGGAGAGCATCACCCCAGACCCGTGTACTGGGCATGTGGGGTTTTCTAGGGCAGTCTGTTCGTTTCCCATCGCTGCCCTAACAAGTTACCACAAACATAGTGGCTTAAAGCAACACAAACTTATTATCCTATAGTTCTGGAGGTCTGAAGTTTAAAATGTGTCCACAGGTCTGCCTTCCTTTTGGAGGTTCCAGGGGAGAATTCATTTCCTTGTTCTTTCAGCCTCCAAGGCCGCCAGCCTGCCTTGGCTCACTTCCTCCAGCTTCAAAGCCAGCAGTGCAGGGTCCTCCCTCCTCTCTGATCTCTGCTTCTGTCCTTCCTATTCTTATATCTTTGCTCCAGCCCTCTGAGAGAGTCCCTCTGAGAATGACACTAGTGATCACACTGGGCACACTCAGATAAGCCAGGACCATCTCTCCCTCTCAAAATCCTTAATTTATTCACACCTGCAAAGTCCCTTTATTATGTAGGGTGACATGTTCACAGACTCATTAGGATGTCATTATGAGGGTCATTATTCTGTCTACCACAGGTAGAGAGCTGTTTTTCTAAGCTAATCCTGGAATCAGAGGTACAAGACAACTTCCTCAGTTTTCAGACAGAATATGGAGAGAGGATAGAAGAAATGCAGAAATGGAGTGATAAACCCGAGCTGTGCTCTTCAGTACGGTAGCCACTAGCCAAATGTGAATACTTTAAATTAATTAAGATTAAATAAAATTAAAAATCCAGTTCCTCAGTTGTGCTAGCCATATTTCAAGTGCTCAGTAGCCACACGTGGCTAACAGGTACCATGTCAGACAGTGCAGACACAGAGCATCTCCATCACTGCAGAATATTCTGGACAAATTGGACAGCACTACTTAAGAGCAATATCCAGGGCAGCTTGGTGGCTCAGTGTGTTATCTGCCTTCTGCTCAGGTCATGATCCCAGGGTCCTGGGACTGAGTCCTGCCGTGGGCTCCCAGCTCAGGGGGAGTCTGCTTCTCCTTCTCCCTCTTCTCCTTCACCCACTCGTGCACTCGCGCTATCTCTCTCTTTCAAATAAATAAATAAAATCTTTTAAAAAAAAAGTAATATTCTGGGCAGAGTAAATCATAATACGGTGGCAAATCAGAAAAAAATCAACATCATGATTCTTTTTTTTTATTATTATGTTATGTTAATCACCATACATTACATCACTAGTTTTTGATGTAGTGTTCCGTGATTTATTGTTTGCGTATAACACCCAGTGCTCCATGCAGAACGTGCCCTCCTTAATACCCATCACCAGGCTAACCCATCCTCCCACCCCCCTCCCCTCTAGAACCCTCAGTTTGTTTTTCAGAGTCTATAGTCTCTCATGGTTCATCTCCCCCTCTGATTTCCCCCCCTTCATTCTTCCCCTCCTGCTCTCTTCTTCTTTTTTTTTTTTTTTAACATATAATGTATTATTTGTTTCAGAGGTACAGGTCCGTGATTCAACAGTCTTACACAATTCATGATTCTTGATGCAGGCAGCAACTTAAAAATTGTTTAAATTTTGGTTTCTGGTAGTATTAATAGGAATGATTCATCAGTTGTTAACTATTATCACTATCATTAAAATTTTAATGAACTAATGATCTCTTGTATAGGGTGAAAAAATAGTAATAAAACCACAGAGAGTTTTGAGGCAGGTCTGAAAATTTCCTAAAAGAAGAAATAATCCAAGACAAAGAGAAAGGCTGAAAAAAGGGCTGAAGATGTGACCAAAATGTGGGAAACAAACGAAAAAAATAATTGCTTCCCGCTTGGAAAACTAGTGACCTCGAGAATGAAGGATGGCCAGAATATACTTTCTTTTTCTTCTTTTAAAAGAAATCTACGTAGCATAGATATTGCTTATTTATTTACATATGTATTTATTTATGTATGTATGCATTTGTTTTTTTGTTTATAATTTGAAGGTACCCAGAATCTTAGATAACTAATGATTTTTTAAATATATATTCTATAAATAAGAGTCCTCCTTGCTTATGCAAAAGACAAACTACTTGCAAGGACTAAACATTACAGTTTTTTTTAATCTTTAAAAATGTATTGTGATCTATTCTTTTACATCTCTACTCTCCAAAGGAAAAAAATCCAAGGGAAGGAGATTTCCTACACAAAAAGCAATTTTAAATGAAACAAATGGGTTTTGTGTCAATTATAATGGAGCAGGAGAGAATAGATACAGAATTTGTAGCAATTTATGTATGCATGCATATATGTATATATGTAGTTATACTTTTGTATAAATTAAAATGACAGAACAAAACTGTTTCCTGAGAAGAGAGACTTTGTGCTGAAAGTCAAGGGATTTCAAACCTCTGTAAGTCTAGCCTTGCAGAGTTTTTTAAGAAAAAGTTCTCTGAGGTTTTCTTCCTTTCTCAAAATTGTTTTGATTATAAAATAAGATATGATTGCAAGAGTTTTGTAGGATACTATTACCAGAAGTTGCTCATTCACTCACTTTGCTCATTTATTAATTCAACTAATATTTACTGGCTGCCCATGATGTGGCAGTTATAGTTTTAGGCTCTGGGAATACAATAATTAAGGAAAAGAAAGAAAACAGAAAAACATTCCTTCTGGTATCATGAAGATATCTCTATAGGGAGGAGACAAATAATAAACAACTAAATATACATCATGTAAAAAAGCAAGGTTTGGGGACTACAGAACAGTAAGGGATGGGCATTTCTGATGATGTGGCATTTGCCCAGGAGGTCAACGCTAAGGGATATGGTGGGGGGAGAATCTCTGGCTGAGAAAAGAAACCAACAGGACTGAAAGAGGGGCATGTTGGTTGAAGTAGAACAAACGACATTCCTGATGATGTCTGGCGAGCCTTAATTTCTACCTTTCAACTTGTGAGTGGCTGAGAAGACCTAAAGAGCTCCCAAACGACTTCCAACATTAGTTTTTCCTTTGTTCTCCTCCTTCTGCATCTTGTATTTCTTAACATGATATAGTGAAGTGAGAGGCATTTAAGTTTGGCTTTGGGGGATGGAAGTGGGAGAACAAAGGAAAACGTCCGAGAAAAAAGAAGAGTCCAGTTAGTTTTGATTCCGTACTGGAAGTCTGACTACTTCCTAACTTTTGAGTGATTCTGAGCAAGAGATAAGATCAGATAGGAAATATTGGTGTAATAATTACTGCCCACAGTCTCCACAGCACTGCTTTGGCTGGGGTCTCCATCCCCATCCCCAAACAATTCTATAAACCTTCTGGTCAACCTTCTCCCACTTGCTCAATTAAGCTGCTGCCCTCTACAAATGTCTGATTCCAACCATTAAGACTCTACAGCCTTTTGGGGGTGCCTGGGTGGCTTAGTTGGTTAAGCATCTGACTCTTGATTTCGGTTCAGGTCATGATCTCAGGGTCGTGAGATCTAGCTCTGAATAGGGCTCCACGCTGAGCATGGAGCCTGCTTAAGATTCTCTCCCTCTGCCCCTCCCGCCTCCCTCTCTCTTAAAAAGAGAGAGAGAGAGACTGTACTGTACATCCTTTTAAATGTCTATTACATTTGTCCTACTTATGTAGAACTATTTATACCACTGCTTCATCTTTTCAGGTTCTCATCACATCCTACCTGTTTTTTTTTTTTCTGTGATTAATTTTTCTAAAGCACCACTTCTATTTTGACCCCAATCTATTTATTTTTGTTGAAGTATAATTAACATATAATGTTATATATGTGATTCAAAAAGTCTATACATGGGCGCCTGGGTGGCTCAGTCGTTAAGCGTCTGCCTTCGGCTCAGGTCATGATCCCAGAGTCCTGGGATCGAGCCCCGCATTGGGCTCCCTGCTCGGCGGGAAGCCTGCTTCTCCCTCTCCCACTCCCCCTGCTTGTGTTCCTGCTCTGTGTCTCTCTCTGTCAAATAAAAAAATAAAATCTTAAAAAAAAAAAAGAGGTGAGAATTTGAACCCAGAGCCAGTTAATCGACTCAAGCTTTCCAACAGTTTGAGTTAATTTTACTAATTCTCCAATTCCTCGCTTGTAATACGGACTTGGTACTAATAAACTTTATCGTGTTGTTCTTGAAAGGACTTTCAAAACAGTGCACGTGCCCTTCCCAGCCCAGTGCCTGGCACACA
>NW_028053772.1:0-399 GCF_054177405.1 Leptonychotes weddellii
AATGCAAAGGGATTAACAAGTTTGTATTCGTGTTAGGAAGGATGGAAGCAGGGATGTGAGCGAGAGCGGGAGGGGAAGCGTCCATGATGCGTGGTCGGGCGGGGCCCCCTGAGGAGGTGAGCCCTGGGCAGAGCCAGGAACAGGAGACGGAGGCGGCCTGTGCACACGCAGAGGAGGAGGTCCAGCTGCCGGGAGGGCCATGCAGGGTCCCTAGGAGGGGACGAGCCGGGGCCGAGGAGCAAAGGACAGAGGCAGAGAGAGCAAGCAGGACACGGAGAGGACGCATGTTGGAAAGGATGACAGGGTCAGGTCGTGCAGGGCATGTGGACCAGCATCGGGAGCTTAGATTGTTCTGAGTGCTGGGGGAGTTGATGACGGATGTGGCACGATCTGGTTTCT
>NW_028053773.1:0-399 GCF_054177405.1 Leptonychotes weddellii
CTGGGTGGCTCGGTTGTTAAGTTTCTGCCTTCCACTCGGGTCATGATCCCAGGGTTCTGGGATTGAGCCCCACATCGGGCTCCCTGCTCCACGGGAAGCCTGCTTCTCCCTCTCCCACTCCCCCTGCTTGTGTTCCCAATCTCTCTGTCAAATAAATAAATAAAATTTTTAAAAAATAAAAAATAAAAGGCCATGAAGCCCCACGGAGGGGGGGGAGGGTTGCTTTTTCTTTATATGTACTTCCTGTCTTTTTTCTGTCTATTCTTTAATAAATATTTGTGAGATAAAATTATAATAACATACAGAAAAGTTCATGTATCAAAGTCAAGGAAAGAAATATCAGCCCCCCCAGAAATTCCACAGGTGCCCCTCTTAGCTTCACAGAAGTGGTTGCAAAAG
>NW_028053774.1:0-399 GCF_054177405.1 Leptonychotes weddellii
AATAAAATCTTTAAAAAAAAAAAAAAAAGAAAATGTCCCTTCTTTCAGTCCACGCAAACTCAGTATAAATCTTTTTTTTTTTTCTTTTTCCTATGTCAAAGATGATTTCTAGCTAGCTGCTTTAGAAACACAGAGTTGACATCTGTTGATTCCTTCAGGGACATTCTTACAAAGTCATGAAAGTGTCAACAAGAAAACTCTACACAGGTGGTAACAACCCATTTTATAGACCTAAATATTACTGATTTTTTCTTTTTAACTTTTAGATAAATAGGTAAAAAGGTAAGAAAAAAATTATTTTAAAAATACTTTCTTGAGGGAGCCTGGGTGGCTCAGTTGGTTAAGCAACTGCCTTCGGCTCAGGTCATGATCCTGGAGTCCCGGGATCGAGTCCCATAT
>NW_028053775.1:0-399 GCF_054177405.1 Leptonychotes weddellii
AGAAATCTTTATACTTACAATTTTTGTACATTTTTAGAAAAGTGGAAAAACAAGGAAAAAAGAAACACATCAAAGATGGCAGGTAAAAGGCTAAAGCATCTCCATTTTTGAGAGAAGCAGGTAGTAGAGTTCTAAGAGCAAATATCACTTCGAGATCCTGATTTCAGTTCCTTTGGATAAATACCCAGAAATGGAATTGCTGGATCATATGCTAACTCTTTTTTAAAATTTTTTGAGAGGTGGAGCGGAGCAAGAAGGCAGAGGAGTAGAAGACCTGGATTTCATCTCCTCTCAGGAATTCAGCTGGATAGGGATCAAACCATTCTGAACACCTACAAACTCAACAGGAGAGCGAAGAAAAGAAGAGCAACAACTCTCTCATCAGAAAAGCGACCACTT
>NW_028053776.1:0-399 GCF_054177405.1 Leptonychotes weddellii
TAGCATAATCTCCTCCAGTCCCATCCATGTTGATGTAAAAGTTGGGTATTCATCCTTTCTGATGGCTGAGTAATATTCCATTGTATATATGGACCACATCTTCTTTATCCATTCATCTGTTGAAGGGCATCTCGGCTCTTTCCACAGTTTGGCTATTGCGGACATTGCTGCTATGAACATTGGGGTGCATATGGCCCTTATTTTCACTACATCTGTGTCTTTGGGGTAAATACCCAGAAAGCAAAAATGGACAGGGAAAGAAACAACAAATGTTGGAGAGGTTGTGGAGAAAGGGGAATCCTCTTATACTGTTGGTGGGAATGCAAGTTGGTACAGCCACTTTGGAAAACAGTGTGGAGGTTCCTCAAAAATTTTAAAATAGAGCTACCCTATGACCCA
>NW_028053777.1:0-399 GCF_054177405.1 Leptonychotes weddellii
CTGTCAACCCAGCAGAGTTGGATAGCCTCACCTGTGGCTGCCTTCTCCTGGAGAGCTTATGTTGACCCAGTGTAAAATGAAAACTCCTGTTTTGTGACTCATGATAGGGATATCTTAGAATCTGTTTCCTAGTAACTGTCAGTCTTGGATCTAGATAAAGTCCTACAGCAGACCAACCACCTCCTGACAATGCCAGTTACAGTGGTGGAGAGTGGCTGCTGACATTTTGGGGGAAGAAAGGTGGTAAAAACCTGGATCAAAGGTTGAAGGAGTTTGGAGCAGGGAAGAGGAGAGCAGGGACAACTGAGATCTGCTGGGTCTAGGAGAAGGTGCTCCTTGTAGTAGGGCACCATAGCTATTGGTAGCCTCAAGGATTCCCCTGAGGAAATGCAGCAGTAC
>NW_028053778.1:0-399 GCF_054177405.1 Leptonychotes weddellii
CCACGTGGGCACTGAAGATCCATGGAAATCTTTAGGTGGGTTTCCCATAATCATTTCACAAACAACATATTCAAAATTGAATGCATTGATTTTTATTATTTATTATATATTAATTATCTATTCATAGAATCTTACGATCTAGGGCGCCTGGGTGGCTCAGTTGGTTAAGCGACTGCCTTCGGCTCAGGTCATGATCCTGCAGTCCCTGGATCGAGTCCCGCATCGGGCTCCCTGCTCGGCAGGGAGTCTGCTTCTCCCTCTGACCCTCCCCCCTCTCATGTGCTCTCTCTCATTCTCTCTCTCTCAAATAAATAAATAAAATCTTAAAAAAAAAAAAAGAATCTTACGATCTAATGATGTTTAAAATTCTGTCAATATAGTTCATCTCCCCTTCCAATT
>NW_028053779.1:0-399 GCF_054177405.1 Leptonychotes weddellii
AGCGCCCCCAGTCCTGCCTCCAGGTCGGGCACGTCTCTGCCCTTTGTGCTTCTAAAACCACCAGCCGCTCCCAGTTCGCGCGCTCGCGCGACTCCGCCGCTTGGGGTTTCCACCCCCGGGGGTTGCAGTTCACCAGCACGACCCCGGCGCACCGGGTCTCCGTCTGGGAGGCTGCAGTTCGCGTGCGCGCGACCATCACCCCAGTTTGTCCGGGGGACTGCTGTTCATGTGTGCGCGACCCCGCCGGTCTGGTTTTCCACCCCGGGGGCTGCCCTAAAGTTCTTTCCCGACGCTACCAGTCTGCGAGTCTGTGCCCCGTCCGCAGCGCGTGAGCCTGTCACTCACCGGCGGTGTAGGATCCCCACGGCCAGGCACCCTCCCGCCGCCGTTTATCCTCCG
>NW_028053780.1:0-8819 GCF_054177405.1 Leptonychotes weddellii
AAAAAAAAAAATTTAACAACCAAAATAAAAAACTCACTGGATGGGATAAGTAACAAAATAGAGCTGACAGAGGAAATAGTAAATTTATAAATAGATCAATAGAAATGATCTAATTGGAACAATAGATGATAAAAGATGAGAAAGTGAACAGAACTGTAATGATCATGGGGCAGTTGGTTAAGCATCTGGCTCTTGGTTTTAGCTCAGGTTATAATCTCAGGGTTGTGAGACTGAGACCCAATTCGGGCTCTGCACTCTGTGAAGTCTGCTTTTTTCTCTCCCTCTGCCCCTCCCTCTTCTCTCTCTCTAAAGTAAATAAATCTTTTTTTTTTTTTTTAAAGAACTGTAGTGATCTGAGGACAATAATAAATTATAAGACTCCTATCATCTGAGTCCCAGAAGAGAAAAATGTGTTGTACAAAAATCTTTAAATAATAGCTGACAGCTTGGTTTATTATTACAAGGCCATCAATATAATCTGTTTTACCAGCAGTTTAAAGAAGGGGAAAAAACCCCACTTAATTATATCAATTGACATGGAAAATGCATTCGAAAAACTTAACACGTATTCATGATAAATCTCTCAACAAAATAGGAAAGGACTTTCCTCCACCTTATAAAGAACATCTACAAAAACCTACAGCTAGGGTGCCTGGGTGGCTCAGCTGGTTAAGTGACTGCCTTTGGCTCAGGTCATGATCCCGGGGTCCTGGGATCGAGACCCACATTGGGCTTCCCTTGCTCTGCAGGGAGCCTGCTTCTCCCTCTCCCTCCCCCTGCCACTCTCCCTGCTTGTGCTCTCTCTCTGTCAAATAAATAAATAAAATCTTGGGCGCCTGGGTGGATCAGTCATTCGGTGTCTGCCTTTGGCTCAGGTCATGATCCCAGGGTCCTGGGATCAAGTCCCACATTGGGTTCCCTGCTCAGCGGGGAGCCTGCTTCTCCCTCTCCCACTCCCCCTGCTTGTGTTCCCTCTCTCGCTGTCTCTCTCTCTGTTAAAAAATAAATAAAATCTTAAAAAATAATAATAAATAAATAAATAAAATCTTTGAAAAAAAAAAAAGCCTTACAGCTATTCTACATAACAGTGAAAGACTGTTGGGGGGGTACGCTTCCATCCTAAGATCAAGAACAAGGCAAGGATGCTTTCTTTCACCACTACCATTTACCTTCTTCCTGGAAGTCCTTGCCAGTGCAATAAGTCAACAAAAATAAATACAAGGCATACACACTGGAGTAAGAAATAAAACTATCTCTATTCAGAGACAACATGACTGTCTATGTAGAAAATCCAAAGGAATACACACACACACACACACACACATGCGTGCACACGTGTGCACACATGCATGAGGGTGTATACATACACATATACCTTAGGACAAATAATTGAGTTTAGCAAGATTGTAGGATACAAGGGCAACACACACAAATCAATTATATTTCTCTGTGCTAACAATGAACAATTAGAAACTGAAATTAAAAAAAAAAACCAATACCATTTACAATAGCTCAAAAAACCCCTATATATAAATCTAACAAACATGTATAGGGTCCATATGCTAAAAACTACAAAATGCTGATGAAATAATTCAGAGATGAAATAATAAATGGGAAGTATGGCTACACTGACTTTATTGATTGTAAGGCAAAACACAGGATTGATTTACAGATTTAACACAATTCCAATCAAAATCCCAGCAGGAAATTTTAGAGAGAGACATAAGTTGATCCTCAAATTTATATGGAAAGGCAAAGGAAAGAGAATAGTTGAAACACTTTCGAAAGAGAAAAATAAGGTTAGAAGAATCATGCTGACTTTGACTCACCACAAAGCTACACTAATCAAGATGGAGAAGTACTGGCAGAGGAACAGACATATTGATCAATGGAACAGAATCAGCATCAAGAATTAGCTTCCCACAGATACGTTTAGTTGGTTTTTGACAAATGTGCAAAGGAAATTCAACAGAGGAAGGATAATCTTTTCAAAAATGGTTTTGAAACAATTTGAGCCCCATATGTATACAAATGAACTCTAGCCCAGATATTCTAAAAAAATCCACTCAAAATGAGTCAGAGATCTAAAGTAGAAAACTTTCAAGAGACCACCTTGGAGAAAATCCTCACGACCTAGGGTCATGCAAAGGTTCTTAAACATGTTACCCGAAATATGATCCATACAAGAAAAAATGATGAACTGGACTTCACCAAAATTAAAAACTTTTGCTCTGCAAAGGGTACCGGCAAGAGGATAAGAAGTCAAGACACAGACTGGAGAAGAATATTTGCAGACCCCATCTCTGACAAACGATTTATCCTCAGAATATATAAAGAACTCTCAAAATTCTACTACAAGAAGTCAAATGACTCCATTTAGAAATAGGCAGAAGAACTGAATGATCATTTCACCAAAGAGAAGATACACATGGAGAATAATAACAAAACATTTAACATCATTAGTCAGTGGGGAGATGAAAACCAAAGTGATGGAGAAATACCATTCCACACCTAGGAGAATGGAGAAAATAATAAGAAAGAAAAGAAATACCAAGCGCTGATGGGGACGTGGAGCAGCCAGAACTCTCCTACGTTGCTGGGGAAATGCAAAATGGTTCAGCACTCTGGAAAACAGTTCGGCAGTTTCTTGTAAAGTGAAACATACAGTTACCATATAAGCCAGCAAATCCCACCCCTGTGTGTGCACCGTGGAAAAATTTAAATGATGTTCACAGAAGCCCCAGTTGTCAAATACACATTTGAGAGCAGCTCTAGTCATAACTGCCCCAAATTGGAAGCAACTGAAACACCCTTGCACAGGTAACTGGATAAACAAACTGTGGTCCATCCCTAGGATGGGTAGCACTTAGCAATAAAAAGGAACAAACTGTTGACATGCACAACTTGCATGAATCTCAAAATAGTGATGCTGAGTGAACAGAAGCCAGTTTCAAAAGGTTAGGTTCTGCATGACTCCATTTATATGGCATTCTTGGAAGAGACAGAGCAAATATGACAGGAGCCAGAGCAGTGGCTGCCAGTGGACAGGGTGGGAGAGGGCATGACGATCAAACACAGCAGGGGGGCAGATGGGGGCCGAGGTGGTTCTGTGTCTGAGACTGCTAGTAATAACATAAATCTATGCATCATTCTTAGAACTATACCCCAAAAGGTCAATTTTTTGGTATTTTCATTTAAAAAATAAAATTAAGGAAGAAAAGGACTAACAACTCTCGTTTCCTACTTAAGGCTATCCAGATAATTCAGAGCAAGTCAGTGCTACTGCAGTGATGAACAGGATCTTTGTCGACTGCTTTTGGAACCTCTGCTACCCGTGGGTAACTCCAGCAAGCATTTGGCATCACGGTTTCGAATGTGCACAATCACCCTGGAGGGTGGGTTAGGGTTAGGATTGATATACAGGAAAAACTGAGGTTAAGGGAAGAAAATAATCTGCCCTCTGTGGTGCAGAGCCAGTAAGTGGCTGGGTCTGGGTTTGGCCCCAGCTCTCGCTGCCAACCTCACTCTGCACCTGCCTCTCTGCATGGCTGCTCACTTCAGGGAGGAAAAGCAATGGGACTGTCAGGGAGGGGATCGACAATCGGCGTGCCGGGGAGGGGGTGGGCGGTGAGAATCGCACTTCGATTTATGTGCATCACAAACATTTGCTACGCATTTTTATTCTGAACCCTGAGTTTGCTTGAAATTCTGGGAGTTCAGGGAAAGTTAAAATTGACACTGTTGTTGCTGGCCTACTGGCATTTTCTCAGAGCCCTTGAAGAGGTGGTTCTTAGTTTTCCATGGGATTTGAATAGTTACCTCCACCATCGTACAAATGTGTAGTAATCCATATTGCTTCCTAAGTGAACTAAGGGATAATTGTGACTTAGAATAACTTAACCAAGTATTAGCTAATTCCATAAACAGCAGTTTATACATTTGAAGCCAAGAGAAATCATTTACAAATTCTCTCACACATTTGTTTGTTCTGAGAAGTTATGACAGGCTCTTCCCGCCTCTCATCTTTACCCCACCACACACAAGTACACAAAAAGATTTTAAAAATACACAAAGTAAGTCCATTTTAGAGCCTGAGACAGAAATTGCACATTTTCCACGTAACAAACGATATCTACACTTAAGGTTTAAGGAGGAGTTCAGCCTTCTTGAGTATGAATTATTACCATCTATTTACTGGCTACTACGTGGTTTTCCTTCGCCTAAAGTATTTTTGTCTCAGCCACGATAGAGATAAGAAATGTTCAGGTCTCCAACAAAAGTGTTCTCTTCAATGTTCTATTATTTCTGCTCTGTTATGTATTTCCTTTAAAAAAGTAATTTCTGATAAATTTTGACTATCTTTAAGCTTTAATGCAAAGCAAAGCTGAACTAATAATGCCTTCTGCAGTTTTACTGTAGAGTGCTGAGTTATTGCTTCCATACTCAAAATAAAGCCAAGAATAACACAAACTATTTCATCATCAACACCTTTTTTTTTTACTCTTAATGAGCCCAGTCCCACCACCATCAGGTAACAAAAATCTTCTTATCTTTTTTCACCGGTTCGAGGTTCTTCTGCCCAGGAGAGTGGCATGGGGACAACAAGGCCCGCTTACCTTCCAGCAGGTCTCTGGCCAGACCAGGTTCTGCCCCCGTGGACCGAACAAAGTCTGACAGGACTGCGTCCATATCAAGAGTCATAGGATCATGTAGAAGGGCTGCCCAACACTCAGCCGAGGTGGGGTTTGGAAGCAGGCTAGAAACCATCCATCTGCAAGAAAGGAGAGAGGCGCCACAGTGCTGTAAGAGGGGAGGTAAGTGGCAAAAGTGCACGCGAGTGAGCACGCACACAGAGAATGGAGAGCCGAAACCATTTCTGCCCGTGTGGGACAGCGGCCCCATTCTTCAGGTAAGACACTGAATAAAAATCAAACCCAGGGTCATCCCTCTGAGCATGCCATATGAGCCTGGGGGGCAGAACCAACTCCAGTGCTTCGAACCTTACATTTTGTCCATTCCAATGACAGCTGACTGAGAAGAAGATAGACCAGCAATTGCAGTACTAGATATTTGTCCAAAGGATACAAACACAGTGATTCAAAGGGGCACCTGCATCCCAATGTTTATAGCAGCAATGTCCACAATAGCCAAGATGTCCCTTGACAGATGAATGGAGAAAGAAGATGTGGTATATATAGACAATGGAATATTACTCAGCCATTAAAAGAATGAAATCTTGCCATTTGCCATGATGTGGATGGAACTATTATGCTAAGTGAAATAAGTCAGTCAGAGAAAGACAAATACCATATGATTTCACTCACATGTGGAATTTAAGAAACAAAGCAGATGAACATAGGGGAAGGAAGGAAAAATAAAATAAGATGAAATCAGAGAGGCAGACAAACCATGAGAGACTCTTAACTATAGGGAACAAACTGAGGGTTGCTAGAAGGGAGGGGGGTAGGGGGGATGGGGTAACTGGGTGATGGGCATTAAGGAGGGCACTTGATGTAATGAGCAATGGGTATTATAAGCAACTGATGAATCACTGGATCCTACCTCTGAAACTAATAATATAGTACATGTTAATTAAATTGAATTTAAATAAAAAATTTTAAAAAAGATAGGCTAGATTGTTTAAAAAAAAATCAAACACCTACGTACACATTGATTAATTTGGGGTTACTAGATTTCCAATCCTCTTCCAAGTTAACCAAGTACACGACACTTCCACAGTGTAACTGCGTTGCCCACTACATCCCAATTATGGCTTTATCAGTAAGCCAACCCACTCCCTTGGTTCTCACCCCCCTCTTGGCTCTTAGGAAAGAGTCCACGCAATCCAGACCCGACTGAAGTACCAAACCTGCTGAAATGACTGCTGAGCTATCTGTCATCTCTCCAAGAATCGTTGTAGTCACAGGAACAATCCAACAAAATTCATAAGGATGCGCAATTTCCCAGGCGGAACAGCCCCGGTTAGAACCATACAAGAGGCATCCTGCAGCTTGACCACAGAACGCACCCACCGATTTTGCTGGAAGAAAGCAATCAGCACCTGGCCTGGGAGGCTCACGCCAGGGAACCAGTGCTGGGCCAGTGGTGGATACCTGGTCATGGCCGATAAATTGGAAATGCATCCCTGGGTTTGCATACGTAAGGGGTGGGCAAACGATGGCCCATGGGCCAAGTGGGAGCTACCATCTGTATTTGTACATAAAGTGGTACTGGAACATAGTCACATCCATTCATTCACATGTTGTCTCTGGTTGCTCTTCACGTGGCTGAGTTGAGCAGTTAAAACAGAGACCACAAGGCCCACAAAACTAAAAACATGTATGAGCTGGACCATTACAGAAAGTTTGCTGAACCCACTGTAGATTTTATACTGATATAAAAGCCCATGGAAAATGTTATACTGGTATAAAGTAAGCATCTAATTAAGTATGTAATTAATTTTACCTGATGTGGGGTGGATTAAGTCCCATGCTATTGATGAGTGTCCTTGTTCCTTCTTCCCAGATAACCACTCGGATGCTCTGCTCTGGGGGCCAGATTCTCTGACAGATGATGCTACTTCAGAGCCAGGCTTGCTGGCCTAATCTGACCCGCCACTCTGACCAGCTGTGACATGCTGCCTACCCTCTCCGAGCCCCTCTGTGCATTTGTAAGACTGGTGGAAATAAGCTTATCTAAGGTTCCAGACCATGGGGAGGGGGGATCAGGCAGGGAGGTGTGCAACCTCAGAGCTGTTCACTGTTTTTATGCCATCTTGCATGTGGCTCTCATGTGGGTGAAATTTTTAGTTGGTGTTGCTAGAAAGTAAGAAAATTATTTGACCTGATGTATACGGTACCAATTAGGAGATTGCTTTCTTCCTTCTCTCCGTGGACCGGAGCCTCGACTGGGAGGGGTCTTCTTTTGTCACTCTTCCCCCTGGGGGACAAATCAGAGAATGAGAGCACGTTATTCCCATTTGCAGGCAGAAGGTGAAGGCTTTGCTTCTTGTCACATGAGGCTGCATCTGAGGCCAACTGTTTGCAGCATGCCGCTGCCCTCCTGGGCCCGACAGGCACCTTCCGACAGGCCAGCTATCGGCTCCCGTATTCATGGGGGCTTCTGCAAGGGAGGGGGCATCTCAGCTTTCCTCATTTTAGCAAGTATCTATATTTCAATGAGTATCCTGTTCACAATACAAAGCTGTTTTGTTTGTTTTAGAGAGAGAGCAAGAGCATGGGGGTGAGGGACAGAGGGAGGACAGAGAATCTCAAGCAGACTACCCGCTGAGCACGGAGTCCAATGCAGGGCTCCATCTCCCGAGAGATCGAGTCAGACGCTTAACCGACTGAGCCACCCAGGTGCCCCTACAGAGCTGTTTTAAACCTTACTACGAACACCGTATTAATACACTGAACCTTAGCTGTTTTTTTTTTAATTGTGAAAATATACTCATAACATGAAATTTACCATCTTAACCTTTTTGTACAGGTCAGTGGCATTAACATTCACACTGTCATGCAAACATCCCCACCGTTATCTCCAGAACTGTTTCTTCTTGGCCCACTGAAGCTCTGTCCCCATTAAACACTCACGTCCATTTCTCCCTCAACCCCAGCATCTGGCCATCACCGTCCGACTTTGTTTCTGAATTTGACCATTCTAAGTGTGTTGTATAAGCAAATCATATGGTATTTGTCCTTTTGTGACTGGTTTATTCTGCTCAAGCATAACGGCTTCAAGGTTCATCTGTGTTGTAGCAGGTGTCAGAATTTCTTTCCTTTTTAAGGCTAGTCTTGGTCCTTGAGTGCCGCTGTAACACAATACCACAGACTGGGCCGCTTAAACCACAGACGTTGATTTCTCACCATCTGGAGGCTGAGCAATCCGAGATCATGGTGTCGGCAGAGCTCGTGTCTGAAGGGCCCACTTCTGGCTTGTAGATTGCCACCTCATTGCCGTGTCCTCATGTGACTGAGAGAATGAGCTCTAGTCTCTTTTTCCTTCTCAGACGGACACTAATCCCATCATGGGCTCCATCCTCATGACCTCATCTAGACCTAATTACCTCCTGAAGGCCCCACCTCCTAATATACCACATTGAGGGTTGGGGCCTCAACATCTGAATTTTGGGGGGACGCCCAGATGCAGTCCACAACAAGGCTGAGTGATAGCCCATTGCATGGATATACCACATTGTGTTCATCCATTCATCTGTAGCTGGATGCTTGTGTTGTTTCCACCTTTTGCTTATTGGGAGTAACGGAGTCTAAATCACTTTTCCACTTTTACAGGTAAGTCACCATGCTGTGACCACGACAAGCTTTCACCAGTGTTAAGAGTACAGGTTTATGCCCACACCACCTCCTCTGTACCTTGTCCTCCATGCAGAGATCAAAGAATGGGGTTAAAATAATTTTTTTTTGCCACATTCAAATATAAACATTTGCACAGCAAGATGTTACTCGGCCTATCCCCCTGAAGACTTCTTTTTTTTTATTATTATGTTATGTTAATCACCATACATTACATCGTTAGTGTTTGATGTAGTGTTCCATGATTCATTATTTGCGTATAACACCCAGCGCTCCATGCAGAACGTGCCCTCTTTAATACCCATCACCAGGCAAACCCATCCCCCCACCCCCCTCCCCTCTAGAACCCTCAGTTTGTTTTTCAGAGTCCATCGTCTCTCATTGTTCATCTCCCCCTCCGATTTCCCCCCCTTCATTCTTCCCCTCCTGCTATCTTCTTCTTCTTCTTTTTTTTCTTAACATATATTGCATTATTTGTTTCAGAGGTACAGATCTATGATTCAA
>NW_028053781.1:0-399 GCF_054177405.1 Leptonychotes weddellii
TTTGCTCAAAGGAAGGAGTGAGGGGTAAAGGAGGGAATCCTTCTTTGCCTATTGTATATGGAGTCCAATGTTCTATTTGCTACACTCCACTCTGTTTGTAACTCTATCATATGCACTCCTCATAAACATAATGGCTGTAACTGACAGCTTTTAAAAAACCAGCCCCCCCGGGGCGCCTGGGTGGCTCAGTTGGTTAAGCAACTGCCTTCGGCTCAGGTCATGATCCTGGAGTCCCGGGATCGAGTCCTGCATCGGGCTCCCTGCTCGGCAGGGAGTCTGCTTCTCCCTCTGACCCTCCTCCCTCTCATGCTCTCTGTCTCTCATTCTCTCTGTCTCAAATAAATAAATAAAATCTTTAAAAAAAAAACACAAAAAACCCAAAAAAAACCCCAGCCCCCC
>NW_028053782.1:0-399 GCF_054177405.1 Leptonychotes weddellii
ACTTCCCAGCGTGATTCCAAGGCCTTGCCACTTGCCTGGGTTCCTAAGCAAATTTCCATAGGTAGTTTTCCTTGAGGGCTCTGCTTTGCTTCCTCTTCAAACCATATTAAATAGGAAGAATTGTTTTCCTCAAGCAGCATTTTAATTTCTGATTTCTGGTAGTGACAGCTGCTTCCAATTCATTGCTTTTTTTTTTTTTAAAAGATTTTATTTATTTATTTATTAGAGAGCGAGCGAGAGAGAAACAGCATGAGAGAGGAGAGGGTCAGAGGGAGAAGCAGGCTCCCCGCTGAGCCGGGAGCCCGATGTGGGACTCGATCCCAGGACCCTGGGATCATGACCTGAGCCGAAGGCAGTCGCTTAACCAACTGAGCCACCCAGGCGCCCCACAATTCATTG
>NW_028053783.1:0-399 GCF_054177405.1 Leptonychotes weddellii
GGAAATACGAGAGTGGTGTGTGTGTGTGTGTGTGTGTGCGCATGTGTGTATATGGTGTTCAGTGCGTATGTGCACGTGTATGCAGGCGTGTACATGCAGGTGCGTGTGTGGTGTGAGTGTGCATGCGTGTGCACGTGCACACGTGTGTGCATGTGAGTTGTGTGCATGCGTGTGTATGGTGTTCAGTGCGTGTGTGCATATGTATGCAGGTGTGTACATGCAGGTGCGTGTGGTGTGTGTGAGTGTGCATGCGTGTGCACGTGCGCATGTGTGTGCATGTGAGTGTGTGTGCATGCGTGTGTATGGTGTTCAGTGCGTGTGTGCATGTGTATGCAGGTGCGTGTGTGGTGTGTGTGAGTGTGCATGCGTGTGCACGTGCGCATGTGTGTGCATGTGAGT
>NW_028053784.1:0-399 GCF_054177405.1 Leptonychotes weddellii
TGACCATGCTACAGTTGAATTCTGACTACTCATCTTGAAAGATTGCTTACTCATTTTTTCTAATATACAGAAACTATACTCTTCTTCTGCAAGAGCATGACCTGCTTTATTTCTCATTGTAGGGGTTTTGCTCTTGGTCCACACTGGGGCCTGTAACCAGTGGCAGATCTCAAGGGATGAGAGAGCAGCATGTCACAGTACTACAGATGGATTACAGAGCACAGTCACGGAGCCCACCGCCTTCAGGAGGTCAGGTAGGCCTGGGCAGCTGCCAGACCCCTACCCAGTCACTTCCGGTCTGGAGAAACCTCTCCATTGACCCCAGTGGCTGCATAAATGTTAGCATGTTTGTTGTGCGTGCCATGACAGGAAAGACTGAGAAGCACTCCTGAACCCTTT
>NW_028053785.1:0-399 GCF_054177405.1 Leptonychotes weddellii
TTTCTACATTTTAGAGGATTTATAACTACAAAATTCAACTTAATTAGTTGTGCTTTTTAAAACACATAAATTTATATTTTAACTTTTTATTAGTTTACTTTTGAAGCAATTAAATTAAAAATTTGTGAATATGTTTGAATCCTTAAGAATGGACTGACCTGATTTATATCTTCTTTTCCTATTTCCTATAAAGCTTTCCATACCCTCCAATATAAGCCCCCAAACATTATCTCACTAAAGGAATACGATCAAGTATCTGCAACACAATAGTTATGTCCACTTTAAAATGTGTTACTATTTTTGCATATGTAATAAGCCAAATTTACTTTTTAAAAAATGCAGACTTGAGAGTTGTTCAAAAAACAAGACTGATCACATGAAACTGAATAGGGTTTTTAT
>NW_028053786.1:0-399 GCF_054177405.1 Leptonychotes weddellii
TCACACGTCACCCGCACACCTCCCGATCTCGTGCGCGTGAGGGAGTCTCCGGCGTCACCTCCACGTCACACGTCACCTGCACACCTCCCGATCTCGTGCGCGTGAGGGAGTCTCCGGCGTCACCTCCACGTCACACGTCACCGGCGCACCTCCCGATCTCGTGCGCGTGAGGGAGTCTCCGGCGTCACCTCCACGTCACCCGTCACCCCTCGTGCCTCCGGATCTCGGGCGCCTGAGGGAGTCTCCCCAGCAGAAGTCCCGTGTGTTCGCGTCCAGCGCTCCCACGAGGGTCGGAGAAGTGAGGGCCCACTGCTGGGAAGTCTTCGCCTCTCCCCGCTCCGTGCATCCTCTCCCTCCACCGCCTCGAGCTGGGTGTGCCAGCTCCCCCTGCCTCGGTGC
>NW_028053787.1:0-399 GCF_054177405.1 Leptonychotes weddellii
CCAGGAAATCCAAGATCAAGGTGTCTGCAAATGCCATGTCTGGCGAGAACCCTCTTCCTGGTTTCCAATCAGACATTTTTTTTGCCATACTTTCACATGGTGGAAAGAGAAATGTCATTTTTCAAGTGCTTATTATATACCAGATCATCATGAGCACTTTTCATGATTAGGTCATTTAGGCCACACATCATCATAGATAAACAGTCATGATCTTTTCTGACAGATGCAGATACTTAGGGCCGGTGACATTGCCTTGCCCAGTACAAAAGTGGTAGAACTGAGCTCAACCCGGCAGCTGGGCTTCAGAGTCTGCACTCTTACCCATTACGCTCTAAGTTCGTCCCTCAGAACTTTAAGAATGTACTTCGACTCAGGTCATGATCCCAGGGTGCTGAGATC
>NW_028053788.1:0-399 GCF_054177405.1 Leptonychotes weddellii
CCTCCCATCCCCCACCACTCCAGCAACCCTCAGTTTGTTTCCTGAGATTAAGAATTCCTCATATCAGTGAGATCATATGATACTTGTCTTTCTCTGATTGATTTATTTCACTTAGCATAATACCCTCTAGTTCCATCCACGTCATTGCAAATGGCAAGATTTTGTTTTTTTGATGGCCGCATAATATTCCATTGTATATATATACCACATCTTCTTTATCCATTCATCTGTTGATGGACATCTTGGCTCTTTCCATAGTTTGGCTATTGTGGACATTGCTGCCATAAACATTGGGGTGCATGTGCCCCTTCGGATCACTACATTTTATCTTTGGGGTAAATACCCAGTAGTGCAATTGCTGGGTCATAGGGTAGCTCTATTTTCAACTTTTTGAAGAAC
>NW_028053789.1:0-399 GCF_054177405.1 Leptonychotes weddellii
TGCTCACAACCAGCTTGGTGGTCTCCCCTCCCCAGCCTGCACCCCTAGGGCCCCCGACCTGTGTCCCTGGGTTCCCACTCAGCCCAGGACCCCTGCTCACCAGGGCCAGCCGATGGCCACGCACAGAGTCACAGCCTAGAGCCAAGGACGCGGGGTCTCTCCTGCTTTGGGCCTGTCCTCTGTCTTTACACCATTTCACAAGTCACATTTCCTTTCTGATTTTCTAGGAACTTCAGTGTCAGGTGTGTAAGTGAGAAGCTGGGAGCCCGAGAACAAAGCCCTCCCAGGAAGTGTGCACCCCCACACCCCAATGCCCACGTGGGCGTGTCCCTACTGCAGGTCCCCAGGGCTCTGTCTGCAGCCGAGGGCCGGCCCTGCCCCCCCACACAGGACAAGCCC
>NW_028053790.1:0-399 GCF_054177405.1 Leptonychotes weddellii
CAGACGCGTGTCACTTGGTGAAGGAAGCCCATCTGAGAGGGCCACACGCCGTGGGATTCCAACCCTGTGACCTTCCGGAAAAGGCACAAGGACGGAGACGTAAAGAGACCAGTGGTCGTTGGGGTGGCGGGAGGTGGGGTGAGGGCAGTGGGGGTTTCAGGGCAGGGAGACTACTCTGTATGACACTCTAAAGCTGGACACACGTCACGATGCGTCTGTCCACGCCCGCAGAGCGCACGGCGCCCAGGGTGACCCGAGGGTGAGCCACAGACTTTGGGTGACGACGGCGTGTCCGTGTAGGCTCATCCTTGTGCGACATACACCCTTCCGGTGAGTGATGTGGACGATGGGGAGGCCGTGCGTGTGTGGGGGCAGCAGGCACGCGGGAAACCTCTGTAC
>NW_028053791.1:0-8819 GCF_054177405.1 Leptonychotes weddellii
GATAGACACTGGGAAGGGTATGTGCTATGGTGAGTGCTGTGAATTGTGCAAGACTGTTGAATCACAGATCTGTACCTCTGAAACAAATAATGCAATATATGTTAAGAAAAAAAAAAAGAAGAAGATAGCAGGAGGGGAAGAATGAAGGGGGGGAAATCAGGGGGGGAGAAGAACCATGAGAGACGATGGACTCTGAAAAACAAACTGAGGGTTCTAGAGGAGAGGAGGGTGGGAGGATGGGTTAGCCTGGTGATGGGTATTAAAGAGGGCACGTTCTGCATGGAGCACTGGGTGTTATGCACAAACAATGAATCATGGAACACTACATCAAAAACTAATGATGTATTGTATGGTGATTAACATAACAATAAAAAAATAAAAAAAATCTTTAGAAAAAAAAAACACTCCTCTTAGTTTAATCTCAGGATGGTGGTAGTGTAACTTCTGGTGCTCTGCCCCTCACTTGCCTTAGTTCTCTATTATAGTTCACAACGTACTGTAACAGAGATCCTTTAATTCTGGGATCTGTTTAACACTTGCTCAAGAGTTTACAACACTTATACATTTTCCCCAAAGGACATGACTTCTTCACAGTCCCTGCAGTTAGTTGTGGGGTTTGGAGATTTTCAGCTACAAATTTAAACATCTAAGTGTGGTCTGCCTTTAGAAAACACTGGACTGAGCCAGACACCCTTGATCCCTTTTTATGATTCTACTCAATATGTTGAGAAACCTCCTACCCTCCCCAGGCAAGTCTTTCCATTTGTAACAGAGCCACCCAGCACTTAACTGTATTCCAGACTAAAAGGAACGGAGTTAATAGACCTAGGAGCCTCTTGGATACCGAAATCAGGAATGGGCCTAATTCCACTGTACTTTCTTGTGTTTGTAATCTAAAGTATTTCTATTAGTTACTTTTATTTTGATATAGTTGGAAATATGCTTCAACTACAAAAGAAGAAAGAATGATATTTCATACTTTAATAATTGAATTCTGATACAGGGAAATTAAACTATAAGTGGGAACAACAAAATCACTTAAAGTACTGAATGATATACTACTTCTTCACATCTCTTTCTGAACCTCATTCTGATCAAGTCAATACTATGTTGCCTATTAATACCAAGGATACCATTGCTTTGGATAAAACAATGCCCGAATCTACAGCACACTCCCAGAAGAGAAGAATGGCACCTAGGAGCACACATAAACAGACATATAAACCCTTCCTACACTAAGGCTCTAGGTATGAAAACATAAGTTGGGAGGGAGAGGAGGAGTATGGGAAGAAAGGGTTGCATGTGGCTGCAAAGCTCATTTTTTGCCATTTTACTTTTGACATGAGTGTGTACAGGGGGGAGGGCTCATGTTTGTGCATTGTTAGGGTGTTGTTATGAGGTAGTCTGC
Source organism: Leptonychotes weddellii (assembly GCF_054177405.1). NCBI lineage: Eukaryota > Metazoa > Chordata > Mammalia > Carnivora > Phocidae > Leptonychotes > Leptonychotes weddellii. Next base: position 1,409 of record NW_028053791.1, read on the forward strand.
AATGAAATATAATGCCCACGTATTTTCCTTTTAGAGATGGCTTTTAGTTCTGCAAATTCTTTTTAAAGTTCATTGCTCTTAGCTTTGGATTATTCATTCATCATAGCATCAAGCACTATAACCAGATCAATGACTTATTTTATCTGCAGCCCTGAGGTGGGGGTGGAGATAGGGCATGGGGAGTGGGGGTAATTTTTATTTGGAAGGAGAGATAGAGGCTCTGGAGGGCAGGATCTGGTCTGCCAGAGAGCAGTGACAAAGCTGTAGATGCAAGGAATTGGTGGTGGGGGGGGACACCAAAAGGCTTGTGAAGGTAGAAAGGTGAGAAAAAGAAAAATTGTTTAACAATTGTGACTTCGCAGTTTTGCCTGGTGAATTCACAATAATATGTCCAGATTAGTACAAAGATGACCAAACTCCCTATTGATTCATCCGGGTTTTCCCAGTCATGTGAGGTCCCCAACTGGAAAAAGAAAGGGATTCATTTTAAAAAGTTGTGAAAGAGAGAAGTGTATACGTTTCTACGCCCCCTCACATACATGAGGGTTTGAGCCAGTTTCCCCTTCATTTTTAATTACCAGTATATTAAAAATTGGGATTTATATCTCCAAATATTTATCTTTTATAATTATCATGCGATATATCAAGAAATGCACAGAAGAAATTGATGGCTCAGAGGAAGAGAAATGAGACAGCTAGTACAGAGTTATCTGCATGATGGGATTAATTACAAGGAGACTTTTGATATAAAGTAAAAGGCTGTAAAAAAAAAATATGTCCTACACTGAGAAGTACATACCTTTAAAGTTAAAAGGATGATTTAACCACCAATTCTTATAAATCTTACCCCTCAATAGCTTTTGGATCCATGCCGGTCACTCTAGCTGCCTTGTCCCTACCCATATATCTGTCACCTGGAATATTATTATAAACCAACTTGGAAGTTATCCTCAGCTGTTCTTTTTTCCTCACACATTCCATATCCACTACAGCAGGATATCTTGGTTCACTTTCAAAGTTTAATCATGTGCACTGTTACCCTCCTGGCCTGGGCCACCATCTTCAGCCACTTGAATGACTGCAATGACTTCTTCACTGGTATCCTTAAGCTCACGCATATCTACTCTTGATGCACTCCCAGTAAGGTCCTTCCAAATATACCAGAGCAGGACTCTCCATCATTAGCTCCCCTCTCTCAGAGTTAATGTCCAAGTTCCTGGAAATGAGTCAGGAGGTTTTGCATGCTGTGTCTTCTGTTCTTTCTCTGGTCACATTTTTGACAGTGTTTTCCCCCTTGCTCACTCACTCCAGCCACACAGGGCTCCTTACTCTTCCTTAAACATCCAGCCACCACACTTCCATTTTACAACTATTTATTCTGCCTGGAATTCTCTTCCACCAGGTATCTGCTTGGCTAAATCCCTCACTTCCTTGAGATCTTTGCTCACACCTTCCCTTCCCCATGAGGACAACTTCCTCAAGCTGGCTCCTTTGTCCTTTCAACAAATCCCTCTCCGTTTTTAAGCACTTCCTTACTTTCTTGTGTAAGCAGTTACTCCAGGCTCCCTCCATACTTTTTCTTCAGCTGCTCTCAAGCCTTGCTTAAAGTGCCGCGCACCTGTGTGATTCGCTGTGTGGATCTTGTTGACCATAAAGGATGACATGGGAGAGGAGATGCCCAGCATTCACCCCTCCACTGACATCTGCTCAAGGCAGCAGCTGCCTGTCACAACACTTCACCCAGAATTCCAGATACCCACAGCACCCACATAAACTCCTTAAAATTCCATTACATTCTGGAGCTAATGTTTTATTAAATTAATTTAACAATAAGCACATTCACTTGTGTCCTCTTAAAACTGCGTGGTCTCCTGTCATCTTGGATCATATCCTTTCACAGTTGAAGCCCCAGATTTGGGTATAGTTTCCAGCACTTATTGGCTGTTTGATAAATATTTGATCTAGGAAAGGAAGGAAGGGCCATAAATTATCCATTCTATCAACAATTCAGATAAGAAAAATATGGAATGATATACTCCGCAGAAATCCTGTGGCCAGTGCCTGGCAAGTTGCAGGTATATTGCAAGAGTAGCCAAAGTAAAAGCTGAAGAGTTTTCTGCAATCTGCTAGTTCTGAGATACAAGCAGCAGGATTTTTTGTGCATGGTTTATTGTATTTTCAATATTCCCATTGACAACATAATAAACCGGTTAAAAAAATTACGAGGAGGCATATTTGATGTTACTCCTGCTCAATCTCAAATTTTGGAGTTTCAAGAAAATTATTTTAAAGTGTAATGCTAAATTGAATTTTCCCCATTGAATCAGTACAAAGTAAATGACTGTCAAGAAATCATGTGTAGGGGCGCCTGGGTGGCTCAGTCGATAAGCGTCTGCCTTCCGCTCAGGTCATGATCCCAGGGTCCTGGGATCGAGCCCCGCATCGGGCTCCCTGCTCCGCGGGAAGCCTGCTTCTCCCTCTCCCACTCCCCCTGCTTGTGTTCCCTCTCTTGCTGTGTCTCTCTCTGTCAAATAAATAAATAAAATCTTTAAAAAAATAAATAAAAAAAAAAAGAAATCATGTGTAACTACTAAATGAAAACCACAAAACCAACTGATGAATTCTGAGCAGGAAGTACAAAATCCAAGAATATGCTTAGTGTGTTTATATTAAGTCAATGACTAATGAAACATTGATGCACTTTTATACAAACTAAAACAATGTTACAAATAAATGTGACCAGAGAAAGAACAGAAGACACAGCATGGCTTTGGAAAATAGCTACACTTCTAACTGTAAGAATAAAGCAAAGTTTAGGATTGTAATTAACTCTGGAAGCAGAGGAACGGAATAGTGGAGGAACATAGATATATTTGATAATAGTGATAAAGCTCTAGATCTGATGCTCATGGTGTGCAATCATGAGTGTGTGTTTTGATTATGGTTTTCATTATGCTTTAAACTTTATATCTTTGGTAAGTGTTTTTGTTTTGCATGTATCAATTATTACATACATAATAAAATAGTACATAGTCAACATTTTGAAAACCACTGATCTAGTATACTAAGCCTTTGGTTTTCTCATATGTCAAATGGGGATAATAATCCTCATTAAATTGTCTTTAAAATTCAATGAAATAATATTAAAAATCTGCAACATAGTGCCTGGCATATATGCATATATTATTAACTCTATAGGTATATAAGTGACCATTTATGCTAAACTTTGTTCAAATTTTTAGTTTTTAAAAGTGCAATTTAGTTTTTGGTAAGTTTCAAAATATCATGTATAATAAATATTGCATTTGAATCCATCTTGAATTGTTTTAGGCATATAACTACTTGATGAAAGTGACTATCTTAATAACACATTTATCTTCGAAAAGAAGCACTGAACAGCCTTCTCTAAAATGCTGGAAGAATATCAAAATATGCCCTCCATCTAGTGTTACTGCTGTCCTGATGGCTAGTTGCAAAAGTCCTTGCCACAAATTAACTGACAATAGAATCAACAATTCACGTAAAACATTAAGCTGGAAATTTTGGACATAAGATGAGTCACATATGATTATGAATTGTGATTTATCCACACTACAGTTAGACTGTCTAATTTTACCTTATTACTTACAAGACAGATGCAGGAAAGACTTTGCTAGAGTAAGTTCTACAATTCTGTCTTATTTCTACATCTGTTCCTGAGATAAAAATCAAATATGTGTGGAAAATCAAATATGAGTGGACATAATCAAAACAAGTCTCTCTCATTTACTTTGAAAAGTCTGTGAATTCACTCAAAATGTAAATATCTATATTTTGGCTAACTATATACTCAGATAAATAAGCTAAAAATTAAATTAAATTAATAAAGAAATAAGTAAGAGAAAAATATACATATACTCAGACCATCCAGTTGAATTCCAGGCTGCACTCTTTCAAGCAATGCTGGGCTCTCCACCCTTCTGACCACCTCTCCGTCTGCAAAAACAAACATGGAAGATATCCCACCATTTAAAGCTGGTTTTTGAGGCTCAATTTGGAATCAGTTGAGAAAAATCAGCACAGATATATTTAGATCTTTCCATTGAAGATGAAATTAATTATTGTCATCATCCCATGATACCGTGAGTCAAAGCAGTGATGGTAATGAAAGGCACTATTACGTCCTTACCATGTTCCAGGCAAAATGTTCAGCACTTTACATATGATCTCATTTAATTCTCACAAAAACCTTCATGAAGGAAGTATGATTACCTGGAAGTGACTTACCCAAGCTACACTGCTATTACATTCAACTTGAATACCAAACCTCCAACTCTAGCGCTAAGACTCTTAACTGCTAATACTACCATATGGTGGTTCTTATATGCTCAGTTCCACCATATTAATTCTTTCACCATTTATTCAAATATTATGTATCAGTTGCAATCAATGGCCAAGCATTTCTTCTAGCATTACATTACCTAGCCTGGAAAGAATTTTTCATTGTCTGAAAGGAAATTTTTGAGGCTCCATTTGAAGACTTCAAAGATTCTGAGATAAGAGAAAGAAATAATGAATCAGTCATGATATGACAAAACCTTTAATCTGACAGGATCTTTCTTGACAGGATCTTTGAGAATGTACAATCTGTAGTTTTGCTCTGTGTTCCAGGTAGAAGAAGAGGAGGAAAGGGTTCTGAAACTGTTTTGTAAGTACTCAGGTAAAGCCAAGAAATGAGTAATTGTTAACTAACCAATTTATAAAAGAGAGAAAAGGTAAAGATTAGAGATTTTTCTCAGCCCAGCATGCTAGGCCATGTACTATTTGAAGGGTTCAACGTTAATAGGATGATTTATTTACCTCTTTTATTGAGACTAATCTTGAAGAAAAATGTCTAGACACATTTAACAGCTCTCTTGTCCATTTAAAACCTGTGAAGCTTGCTTTTCTCTCTTCTAGCCAAATGCACAACTGATTATTACGTGGACCATCTGCACTTTGGATTATTATCACCACGGATTTTTGCTGCAGTGTCTTCTTGCCACCGGATTCATTTTCAATGAGTACAGAGCCAAGAGGGCTAAGGATGTGGGGCCACCTGGTGACGGATGAAGAAAAGTCCTGGAAACTGAACCCTGGGATTACAATTTTGGTTTCCATTTCTAAATCATTAATTTTCAACAAATACCTTTTGCAAAAGGGTATCCTATGGCAATAGCTGATTTTTGCTAATGAAGGGATGGTTACCAGTATCACCATATACTCAGTGACACTACTGACTTGTTTCTATGTGCCAGCCACTGCCATAAGCCTTCGGCACATACTATACCATTTAATGCTCAGAGAGATCCTATTAAGTAAGTGCCATCAGATCTCCATTTTACAGACGAGGCAACTGAGATTTAGAAGAAATAAGTAATTCATTTAAGTTCATGAAGAGAGCAAGTGTGATCTTAGGAAACCTCAAAATATTCTGCTTGAAAATGTGGAAAGCAATGTCGCTCTATATGAAAGTGCAAAATTACATGAAAATATTAAGAAGTAAATCAACATATTTACCCTTTTGTAACATTTTAAAGCTTCAAATTTTATTTATTTATTTGACAGAGAGAGAGAGCACAAGCAGGGGGAGAGGGAGAAACAGACTCCGCACTCAGCAGGGAGCCTGACTCATGGCTCAATCCCAGGAGCCTGAGATCATGACCTGAGCCGAAGGCAGCCGCTTAACCAACTGAGCCACCCAGGTGCCCCTCGAGGTGCATCTTATTAGTGTATTTTGGATTAGAGACTCTGTTTTTACAAAAACACAAATTAATAGGAAAACATTAAAATGTAGAAAGAACCATAAGAGATGATAATATGAATAAACTCAATAGTATAGAAATTTAAAAAGCATAAATATATTACATTCCCCATACTCGTAATGCTATGATCTTATTTTTTACCTTTATCTATGTTAAGTTAAAAGAGGGTATGTGTGTATATGTGTGTGTTTGTGTGTGTGTGTGCATGTGTGTGTATGAAAACAAAAAGCAGATATTTTCTAGCTAGAATTAATACTAAATACCTTTGGATTCTATTATCAGTGTGCTGAAATTATTAGTGAATCATATGCTCTATTTCTATATTTCTATAGAAATTCCTTCAGGGATTTCAGGTGATATCTTCAAAAGAAAAGTCATTACTTTTCCCCTATGTTGTTACTGTATTTCCTGTCCCCAGTGATGGCATTACACATGGAGTTCCACTGCCCAGATTCCCCTTCAAGGAAGAACTTGCTGTTTCAGCTGCAGACAATTGCATTGACCAAAGTCGCACACTTCCTGGGGAACACTGCATTCAGTGGCTCAATGAGGGTATAAAGGTGGGGCATTTCAGCTCTAGGTGGGACAACAGTATTTGCTCTGGGGCTTACCATGCTGGGTTGTCTAAGTTTATATAGGGTTTACATTGCAATGCAACTGTTCCTCTTCTGCCCAATCCTGTTCCCTCCCCCTTCTTTTCATAGGTTTTGATCCATAAAATGTCTTTTTTTTTTATTTTTTTATTTTTAGGTTGCAAAATTTGTCCCAGTAGAAATTGGGTTTTTTGGGGTGCCTGGGTGGCTCAGTCATTAAGCGTCTGCCTTCGGCTCAGGTCATGATCCCAGGGTCCTGGGATCGAGCCCTGCATCGGGCTCTCTGCTCGGCCGGGAGCCTGCTTCTCCCTCTCCCACTCCCCCTGCTTGTGTTCCCTCTCTAGCTGTCTCTCTCTCTCTCTCTCTGTCAAATAAATAAAATAAAATCTTTAAGAAAAAAAAAGAAAAGAAATTGGGTTTTTTATTGTTATGTTAATCATCATACATTACATTATTAGTTTTTGATGTAGTGTTCCATGATTCATTGTTTGCGTATAGCACCCAGTGCTCCATTCAGTACGTGCCCTCTTTAATACCCATCACCAGGCTAACCCATCCCCCCACCCTCTGGAACACTCAGTTTTTTTCTCAGAGTCCCTAGTCTCTCATGGTTCGTCTCCCCCACCGATTTCCCTCCCTTCATTTCTCCCTTCCTACTATCTTCTTCTTTTTAACATATAATGTATTATTTGTTTCAGGGGTACAGGTCTGTGATTCATCAGTCTACACAATTCACAGTGCTCACCATAGCACATACCCTCCCCAATGTCTATCACCCAGCCACCCCATCCCTCCCACCCCCCACCACTCCAGCAACCCTCAGTTTGTTTCCTGAGATTAAGAATTCCTCATATCAGTGAGGTCATATGATACTTGTCTTTCTCTGATTGACTTATTTTGCTCAGCATAATACCCTCCAGTTCCATCTACGTCATTGCAAATGGCAAGATTTCATTCCTTTTGATGGCTGCATGATATTCCATTGTATATATACACCACATCTTCTTTATCCATTCATCTGTTGATGAACATCTT
>NW_028053792.1:0-399 GCF_054177405.1 Leptonychotes weddellii
CTTCTTTGTCTCTTGTTACAGTCTTAATGTTTTAAAGTCTATTTTGTCCAATATAAGTATTGCTGCCCATTTTCCTTTTGCTTCCATTTGCATGATAAATGCTTTTCCATCCCTCCACTTTCAGTCTGCATGTGCCTTTAGGTCTGAAATGCGTCTTGTGTAGGCAGCATATAGATGGTCTTGCTTTTTTATCCATTCCATCACCCTTTGTTTTTTGATTGGAGCGTTTAGTCCGTTTACATTCAAAGTAGTTATTGATAGCTGGCCATTTTATTACTGTTTTATGATTGCTTTTATCCTCTGTTCCTTTCTTCTCTTGCTCTCTTACAGTTTGCTGCCTTTCTTTAGGGATATATTTCGATTCCTTTCTTGTTATTTTTTATATATTGATTACTGGTT
>NW_028053793.1:0-399 GCF_054177405.1 Leptonychotes weddellii
AATTTAGCATGAAATTTAAGTTTCTACTTCCTTCTCTGAAGCTTCATATAAATTCAAAAGGGCAATATTGGGGCACTAAGTGAGATATGATTCTGATCTGTGTGTCTTGTGTGAAGTTTTTTTCTTCCTTCTTCAAGTTTAATTACATTATTTAACTCAGCATTTAGAAAATGGTATAACAGGGGCTTCTGGGTGGCTCAGTCAGTTAAGCGTCCGACTCTTGATTGCAGCTCAGGTCTTGACCTCAGGGTCGTGAGTTCAAGCCCCGCTTAGGCTCCATGCTGTGCAGCCTACTTAAAAAAAAAAAAAAAGGAAAGAAATGGCATATCACAAAAATGTAACAGATCTGGAAGGAACAGAACTTACTATCAACCCAACATGTTTAATCTTGAAAAGTTA
>NW_028053794.1:0-399 GCF_054177405.1 Leptonychotes weddellii
TTAACCAAATCAATCTATAGATTCAATACAATCAAAATTCTAATGGCATTTTTCATAGAAGTAGAAAAAACTATTCTAAAACTCATATGGGATCACAAAGATTCCAGATAGCCAAAGCAATCTTGAAAAAGAACAACAAAGCTGGAGGCATCACTTCCTGATTTCAAATTATATTACAAAGTTATAGTAACCAAGGGGCACCTGGGTGGCTCAGTCGTTAAGCGTCTGCCTTCGGCTCAGGTCATGATCCCAGGGTCCTGGGATCGAGCCCCGCATCGGGCTCCCTGCTCCGCGGGAAGCCTGTTTCTCCCTCTCCCTTTCCCTCTCCCCCTGCTTGTGATCCTGCTCTTACTGTGTCTCTCTCTGTCAAATAAATAAATAAAATCTTTAAAAAAAAAA
>NW_028053795.1:0-399 GCF_054177405.1 Leptonychotes weddellii
TATCAGTGGATGATAAGGTCTGTAACATCAGGGGATATTGTCAAATCGCTGAGATAAACACTGGAATGACTGCAAGGCTGGTATGCAGACATCACCTATGTCGTCTCTGCTCAACAGTACAGCCACTAAAGGCATTAGGAGGTCCCTGGTGCTTTTCAGTTATGGCTTATTAAACATTATGTATAATATTTTAAAATTCATGAATTCTCCTCAGAATGTGTTTCTACGCTATTATAAACACACTGAGAGACACATGTCTGTGCAGAAGTATGCGTGTATTCTGCATGTCCTCCCTTAGAACAGAGTCTGAAATGTACCATTATTTGGTCATGAAGTCAAGTAAATTTCCCGAAATGTTCAATAATTAACATTCTGCAAGCAATATATAAAAGTAAAATC
>NW_028053796.1:0-399 GCF_054177405.1 Leptonychotes weddellii
CCACAAAACAGTCATTTTACAGGGAAAGATAGGGACTTTACAACTTCAGATTAATTTACCTTCATCTGCACGGTGGCTACACATAAACACGTTTTTGAGCTATACCCAGCAATTAAAAAGTTTTAAAAATGAGCTTATGCAACCTAGCCCGTGTAATTAACACGCACACGTACACACAAGGATACACACACAGAGGAGAAGGGCTTCCAAGGCATCTTGTCTGAGAATGTCAGATTTTTTTAAAAAGTTGTATAAAAACATTCCTGGTCTCTGTGCTTCTGTCGGTTGCTGTACTAAGGCTGCATCTGGGAAACATCTTTGATGCTCAGGTAACCGTAATGATACTAACGTACCAAGAATATACAGACAACCGCAGAGGGTCACGCGGCCCAAGCGGAT
>NW_028053797.1:0-399 GCF_054177405.1 Leptonychotes weddellii
AAAAAAGAATTTAAACAATTTATGCCCATGGTCAATTATAAACTTTCATAAAATTAGAAAAAAGAAGAGAATGCTTTCTTGTTATTAAAGTTTAAAAAAAAATTGGAACGAAGCAGTGTTAATGACCTTCACTTCGGCATAGTAAAAATATTTGAAAGCATACTAAGAGTAAGTAATATCAGCATGGATAATTATTTTCCTTTCAATAGCCTCTTGTGTTTTAACCAATTTAAGATATATAAATAAACTACACATAGTTTATATATTATTATATGTAGCACATATTATATATAGTATATTATATACATTATATATAATATATTAACAAACTATATATATAGTACAATTTATATATAGTTATTGGAAAAGCTGCAGAAAGGAACAAAGGCATGATCAAAA
>NW_028053798.1:0-399 GCF_054177405.1 Leptonychotes weddellii
CTTCCATAGATAGCCTAAAAAACAGAGCTTATATTATTTGCTATTTCTTAAGTAAAAGTTGATATATTTTTGAAGTATCTGGCTAGAAGTCCTATAAAGTCACTAAATAGTGAAATAATTTCAGGTCTTTTCGTTCCCTTTTTCTTCTATTCAAATCTAGGTTAGAAAGTCATGCAACAGTTGCAATAACTAGAAATGGAAGAGGGAGATATCAAGAGAGAACACAGTCAGGTGGTGTGTCCCAGGAGCCCACGCATATTTGTTCTACCTCTATGCCTACCTTTTCTGAACCAGCACTTGATCATGCCAAAGCCTTCTCTGATGCAACCTCTCATTATGCTCCATCAGTACCCTGCTTGGCTTCCTCCATTTTGTCTTGTCCAGGAAGTATTGTGGTCA
>NW_028053799.1:0-399 GCF_054177405.1 Leptonychotes weddellii
GTGACAGATTTCTTTACCAAGAGTCTCATGATTCAAACCACTGATTGGTTAAGCCCCTTGGGCTGGGAGTCGGATCCCTCAGGGTGTTCACTCCTATCCTCACGGATTTAATGAAGATGCTACATTAGCTGAGTGCTGGGGTGTGAACGCACAGTGTCCTGCTCGCAATGGCACAGGTGCCCCCTTGTGAGGCAGTGATCGTTTTTAAGACCATCCCATGTTGGGATATGTCTCCGTATCCCATGAGGACAGGTTTGCTGGGTGAGTAACGTCCTCCAGGCCCACGGAGGGAAGGAAGACAGGGGCCAAATGATCCAGAGGTAGAAAACTGAATGTGCCTACCTGGCCTTGAGGAAAGGGAGGTTGACAGCTGTAGGAACTTGACAAGGTTGTGCCTAC
>NW_028053800.1:0-399 GCF_054177405.1 Leptonychotes weddellii
AGCTCCCAGTGATCCTTCAGGACCCTGAAGAAGGCTGAAATGCCTCCTCTTGAGCACCTTCCCGGGAGCCAACCCACCTCCCTCGCCTCCCCCTGCCCCCTCTAACCCTTCTCTTTCCCATGTTCTCATAGCTCTTGGTGCCCATCCCTGTTGGCTGTTGTGTCACTGTCATCCAAGTGTCTGTCTGACCCTCTAGACCATGAACTAGGACAAGCCATGGGTCTTAGGTACCTGTGAGTCCCCAGCCCCTAACATAATTCCAGGTAGACAGTAGGTACTTAATACTCGCTCAGTGAAGGACTGAATAACTAGGGTCTGGAGTGTTTGTCCTGTAGCTTCAAGTGGACAGCCCAGCTTTTCACGACCTGGGAAGACACCTGTATGGTTTTTGTTTTGTGT
>NW_028053801.1:0-399 GCF_054177405.1 Leptonychotes weddellii
TGCTTGTGTTCCCTCTCTTGCTGTGTCTCTCTCTGTCAAAAAAAAAACAAAAAAAAAACAAACCTTCAAAAAGTCTCTGAGGCCGTAAAGTACAGTTCTGACTTCTGCACAGTCTGGCATCAAGTGCCATCCTGAGTTGTTCCCCAGTCTCTTGCAGTAGTTTCCTCCCCTTGTCTCACCCACCCACATCCGCACATGTACCCATGCAAGCACGCACATGACACTCCAGTGCAGATGTACATCCACAGGCCACATACACTTTCCTGCCTCTATGCCTCCGCTCATACTATGCTGCTCACTGACAGTTCTCCTCCTCATTAACCCTGTTTGCTAGCATGCCAGCCATCTTTCAACACCTAACACAAACATCTCCTTCAAAGCGATTAAATAAGCATCTTT
>NW_028053802.1:0-8819 GCF_054177405.1 Leptonychotes weddellii
GAGATACCACCTTACACCAGTTAGAATGGCTACAATTAACAAGACAGGGAACAACAAATGTTGGCGAGGATGTGGAGAAAGGGGAACCCTCTTACACTGTTGATGGGAATGCAAGCTGGTATAGCAACTCTGGAAAACAGTATGGAGGTTCCTCAGGAAGTTAAAAATAGAACTACCCTATGACTCAGCAATTGCACTAGTAGGTATTTACCCCAAAGATACAGATGTAGTGAAAATAAGGGGCACCTGCACCCCAATGTACATAGCAACAATGTCCACAATAGCCAAACTGTGGAAGGAGCTGAGATGAATGGATAAAGAAGATATGGTTCATGTACACAATGAGATATTACTCAGCCATCAGAAAGGATGAATACATACCATTTACATCAACATGGATGGAACTGGAGAGGATTATGCTAAGTGAAATAAGTCAAGCAGAGAAAGACAATTATCATATTGTTTTACTCATATGTGGAATATAAGGAATAGCACAGAGGATCATAGGGGAATGGAGGGAGAACTGAAGGGGGAGAAGTCAGAGAGGAAGATGACCATGAGGGACTATGGACTCTGGGCAACAAACTGACGGTTTCAGAGGGGAGGGACATGGGGTGATGGGGTAGCCAGATGATGTGTATTGAGGAGAGGAGGTGTTGTGATGAACTCTGGGTGTTATATGCAACTAAAATGAATTATTGAACACTACATTAAAAACTAATGATTTCCTATACAGTGGCTAATTGAACATAATAAAAAAATAAAATGAGATGCAAATCCCTTAAAAAAAAAAAACCCCAAAGTAACACATGAAATCAGTGAAGCTGTAGGATACAGAATTAAAATCCAGTAATCAGTGGCATTTCTATACACTGTTAACTAAGCAGCAGAAAAATAAATTTAAAAAACAATTCCATTTATAATTGCATCAAAAATAATAAAATACCTAGGAATAAACTTAACTGAGGAGATGAAAGATCTGTACTCTGAAAATATAAAACACTGATGAAAGAAATTGAAGATGACACAAACAAATGAAAAGATATTTCATTCTCATGGATTGGAAGAATTAACATTGTTATGTCCACATTTCCCAAAACAATGAACAGATTCAATGTAATCCCTATCAAAATACCAGCAATATTTTTCATGAAGCAAGACCAAATAATACTAAACTTTGTATGGAACCACAAAAGACCCTGAATAGCCAAAACAATCTTGAGAAAACCAAACAAAACTAAAAAACAAAGCAAGAGGTATCACAATCCCAGATTTCAAGAATACTACAAAGCTGTAGTAATCAAAACAGTCTGGTGCTGACATGAAAATAGACACAGAGATCAATGAAACAGAATAGAGAGTGCAGAATCAAACCCACATTTATATGGTGAATTAATCTATGACAAAGGAGGCAAAAAAAATGCAGTAAGGAGAAGACTCTCTTTTCAATAAATGGTGTTGGGAAAACTGGATAACTACAATAAAAGAATGAAACTGGACCTCTTTTTCACACCATACACAAAAACAAACTCAGTGTAAATTAAAAACCTAAATGTGAGACCTGAAACCATAAAAATCCTAGAAGAGAACACAGGCAGTAATTTATCTGACATTGGCAGTAGCAACATTTTTCTAGATATGTCTCCTGGGGCAAGAGAAACAAAACCAAAAATGAACTATTGGGACTAGATCAAAATAAAAAGCTTTTTCACAGTGAAGGAAACCATCAACAAAACAAAAAGGCAACCTACTGAATGAGTGAAGATATTTGCAAATGATTTATCCAATAAGGGGTTAATACCCAATATATATTTAGAAACTCAACACACACACACACACAAAACCAAAAAACCTGTTCTCTGTACTCTTAAAGTTTTATATTTTCAGTATCTTTTACTTTTATAATAGCAAGAAAAAAGAAAAAAATATTTTCACAAAGGAAGGTTGTGTGTGTGTGTGTGTGTTTGGGAATGGGGTGGAAGAACACTAATGAGATAAGTTTCTTGGCATTAGGGGACTGGAAGAGAAGGAATGCAACCAAGGTTAGAGCAGCCCAATGGGAAGCTGAAAATAGCTATTTAAAAGAATTGGAGCTCTTTGGTTGCCTTTCTGAAGGAATTTAGAACCTGAAATGGGTATATTGAAAGCAAATTTTCCATGTTTGCATTCTCTGTAATGGTAGGGGTTAGGAAGGAGAAGGTAGGTGCCTGGGCAAGGTGGTAGCAGTGGGAGGTATAGTGACAGAGCCTCAAGCTCAAGTTCAGACTTAGGACAGAAATTTGGTTTTCATCCTACCACTCCCTCCATCCCCTCACCTCTGCCCCACTCTCCATACCCTAAACAGGGCCTAACACAGAATAAACTGCTGTGTTTCAGTGTTTGTTGATGGGAACATTGAGTGGCAAAGAGATAGAGGCCCTTCTACCTAGAGGTTTCTTTCTAGGCTTTTCCTCTGCTTCAGTGTTTTTTTTTTTCTTTCTTTCTTTTTAAATGGAGGCTGTTTTCTTATATAAGCAAACTCAATGACTATCGTATTTTATTTTTAGCTTGTTTTTATTTTCTTATACAAATATTATATATTTATTACAGTAAAATGTAAAAATACAGGTTTGCAAATACAACATAAATAAAGTATGAATGAATGAATGAATGAATGAATGAATGAATGAAACTACCTGCAAATCCACCACCACCACTTAAAGATAGCCCTGATACATTTTGGTGTATATCCATTCAGACATTTTTCTGTGTATTTATTCTTGCAATATAATTATGTTGTTTTGTAACCTATTTCCTTTCACTTAGCAACTTAACATAAACATCTTTCCAGGTTTTTAAACATTTTTATTTTTGGATCTTTAAAAAGTTTCTTTAAGGTATTCAACATTTTAATGTACTCCCCTTGTAAAAAATGAAATATATAAAATGTACTGGTAAGATCAATGCTGTGTTGGGGCACCTGGGTGGCTCAGTCGTTAAGCGTCTGCCTTCGGCTCAGGTCATGATCCCAGCGTCCTGGGATCGAGCCTCACATCGGGCTCCTTCCTCGGTGGGAAGCCTGCTTCTCCCTCTCCCCCTCCCCCTGCTTGTGTTCCCTCTCTCACTGTGTCTCTCTCTGTCAAATAAATAAATAAAATCTTAAAAAAAATCAGTGCTGTGTTTAACCACCAGTCTCACCTCTACACTAGTCCTTGTCCCCTTCTCCATTCCTCAGAAATAACTACTATCATCATAGGTGTGTATTCTTACAGGTGATTCTCTAAAGATTTCTATCTATCATCTATGTATCTATGTATCTATGTATCTATCATCTGTCTCTGTCTCTCTCTCTCCCTGTATGTGTGTGTGTATATGACATAATGACATATATATGACATTATTTTGAGTGGTCATCATGGTGTTTATTTTCTATATAAATGGTATCATGTTGAACATATTAGTCTGCAATTTACTTTTCTCACTCAATAACACGACTTGAATATCTAGATGCATTTCATTCTATTTAACTGATATGTGGTATTGTGTGGTATAGATGCACCATCATTTATTTGACTACATCACTACTGATATAGGTTTAAATTGTTTCTAATTTTTCACTATTACCAACAGCACTGAGATAAATATCCTTGACATGCCTCCTTGTGCATATGTGTAGGGATGTTCCTTTAGGATAGATACCAGGAGAGAAATTAGTAGGTCATGGGATGCATAACACTTAGCTTCAACATTTATCAACACATGACCAATCTTGTTTCATCTAAACTCCACTCCCCCATACACACTGGATCATTTTAAAGCAAATAATATCATCTGGATGCTTATTTTGAAATTCAGTTTATGCTGAAAAATTGCCTCCAAAATGTCTATACCAATTCATATTCCCATCATCAGTGTTTGAGGTTACCTATTTTCAATACCTTTGCCAAATTTGAAATTATTAAACTTTAAAATTCTGCTAATCAGAAATAATGTTGTATTATTGTTCTAATTTGCAATAACCTGATTAGTAGTGAAATTGTGCATCTTTTTATATACTTAACAACTATTTGTTTTTCCTCTTCTGTGAAATTCCTGTTCAAATCCTTTGCTGATTTTTCCATTTTGGTTTGTCCTTTTATGAAACAAATTAGATGTTTATGAATGAAATGATACATAATAAATGTATACAATGTTAGCTTGTGTTTAGCATTTTTAATGTTGAGAGGCAAGTGGACTTTTCTTAGCATCCATTGATTCTTTTATTTATCTAGTTGTTGAACACCTTTTATTTTCTACACTTCAGAGAATTCCTACCCTTATAAAAATTATGATTAGTTAAGTGGGAGAGATTGACATTAATTAAATGGCCACACATATAAATATATAGTTACAAATAATTATAATTACAAATAATTATGTAAAATAAAAGTACCTTGACTGAAAGGCTTGAGGTAGCCAGGCTGGTGGACCATTGGGTAGGTTGGAATAGAAAAAGGGTTAGTAGCAGTTGCTCCCATTCAAAGGGCCAGAACCAATAGGAAAGAATATCTCATCTCCTGAATACAGTCACCCTTTAAGTCTGTTTCTCATTGCTTTAGTGTCACAATCTGCTTGGAAGGTATTGTTTTATGAAATAGAGTTAGCTGTAAAAACACTGGTTGAATGTGTGACCTAGTGCTTCAGTATTAATCTTTGGCCAAAAATGAGAGACTATCTTCTGTATCCCCAGGGCAAGTTCACTGCTAGAATCTTTCTAGGGAAGCCAATAAAAACATGCAATGGATAGACTAAGTACCTTCTGAGGAAACCGGGGAAACTGTAACTTGGGGAAATCCAGTAGGACTGTGTGCTACTGGATTTATAGCACTATTGACACCAGCAGAAGCAACAATACTGGTAACATGAAAACTCAGAGCAATAGTAGAAATATCAAGATCTATAAGAACAAGAGCAACAACATCAACTAAGGCAAGAACATCAACCACATCAACAGGATTATAAGGACATCTCAGACATTTTTGTACCTACTCTTTCAAGAAAACAGTAACACCATGCTCAAAGATGCTTATAACTGCTGACATGCTCTGCAGTGAGAAACCATCTCCAGCTTCAGGAGCCATGAAATGCAGGGTAAAGTATGGCCCCAGAGTGATCCATCAAATTCCAGGAATCCACTGGAGAGACACCATCCACCATTAGGAAAACCATAATACTAAGCAAGAACTGCTCCAAACTGTTCATAATGTATGCAAGTCCAAAGAATTTGGGGGAAGTAGTCCATTTCATCTGTTCTGTACCTCCACATTTCCACTTTTTTTATCTTTGACTGTGAGATACCTACATAGGCTTGGGACCTAAGTCTTCCTAAAGCAGAAAACAGTTTGGCCTATGGTGGGTGGCAGTGGCCTGAATGGTTTCTATGTATGATGCTTTATAATAAAATAGAATGGCCTTTACTTGAATTGACTCATGATTTTAAGTCCCTAATGCTTGAGAGGCAGAAAAATATAAGACCTCAAATTCTTCAGGACTCATGGCTCTCTGGCTGATGAGAGCTTCATGATATGGTTTGAAGCTAGGCTGCAAGCAGGGCTGGGTTGTGGTGAGCTTGCAGGATAAGGTTGCTTTGGGGGAAGTGTGAACCCACAACCATATCTAGGGAAATGTGGAGGCTGAGGCTGTCCCATTTATCAATGTTCCTCAGAGTGTGGTACCCATAAGGGAAAATGTTCTGTGGTATGACCAGTGCTAAGTAGAACAAGACTGTCACCTTCCTGGTTCCAGACACTGCAACTGCATTTTTGCCAATGCAGTCAAAGATGGTGTTAACTTTTGGCCACCACATCTCACAACGGACACATATTGAGCTATCTACCAAAATCCCTAAGCTGGATTACACATGCTGCTTCTAGGCCATTTCTAGGCCATATCTCCTCCATTTTGTGTGTGTGTGTGTGTGTGAGTGTGTTAAGGAAATTTGGGGAGAAGAGACAAAGAAGGCCAGGAAGAATTCAGAACTGTGTAAGAACTTCTGATCCAAAAAGCCCCACCAATTAGTTAAGTGTTATTACAAAGAGATGACCACTGGCAGAGAGTGGGCTTCAGAAAAGGATCACCGTAGGTTCAAAGTCTGGATTTAGCTTGGTGAGACCAGAAACCTCATCCATAGTTTATCAGGCACAGAGTCACTAATTCCTATTCACCATAAACAAAGCTGAATTACCCAGATCTGTTCCTGTGGCACAGGTTGAGCCATAGACTCAGTGGGCTCTCTCCGTGGATGGTGTCAGTACCACATCGATACATTCTGTATTTGTCTCCTTTTTCTCTAGCCTCCATGGACAACCTCCCCCCCATCCTCATCCTCTCTGTTATGACAACACAACAGTAACTTCAGCTAAGTTACAACATAATTGAGTAGTTTACTGTTTTCTGTATACCAAATTCCATTCCTGCTATGTCTTCCTAAAGATTCAACTTAGGTCCCTTGATGGAGACTAGGATTATGTTCAATTCCCATTATATTAGTAATATGGGTACAAATTCTTTTTACAAGCTCAACTCTTTCTGCAGAGGGTTCAGCTCATATACTTCTTGTTGACTCTGTTTGGGCCAGTTTCCAAACCAAATTAAATTTGGTCTAATTTGGCCTCTTCATGAGTAAGTAGAGGAGCTGGTATTGGATGGTGTGCCCCTTGTGGGATTTGGCATGCCTTCATAGTAACTATCCAAGTTCCAACCCCTCCAGAATTTATAATAATCAGCTCTTACATGATATTTCATTTAATCACTGTAAGAGACCCGTGAGATACACATTATCATCTGTTTATTTATGAGAAAGCCAAGGTTTAGAGACACTAAGGGCTTAGAGTTATACAACTAGTTAAGAACAGAGCTGAACACAGAAGCTTTCTTTTTCTTAAATTTAAATTCAATTAGCCTATAGCCAACTTATAGTACACAGAAGGTTTCTTTACTCACATCCAGGGCTTTTCTGCCTTTCCATTTGGCCTTACCTAAAAGCTGGTGGGATGTCCCATCTATGCTCTTCCTGCCAGGACTTTCCTGTCTCTGGCCACTTCTGGGGACCTCAAAGAGGGAACAAAATGTTCCAGTGACAAAAATCACTTGTACCTTGTTCAGACCTGATGTAAAGGATGCAAGAAACTGGTCTTAGTGCTTAGGCTCTTCTGCCCATGAGGTGTCCTGGTCATACTAGTTAAAGAGGCAGAGAGAGACCTTATCAGACCATTAAGAAGGCCTCGCCTTGCCAGGCACTCTTGATGCCTTAAGAGGGATATCAGTGGAAAGTAGAGTAAAAAAATGATTCCTGCCTGTATTAGTTTTCTAAGGCCACCATAACAAAAGACCACAGACTGAATAGCTTCAAAACAAAAACAAAAACAGAAATTTATTTTCTCATAGTTCTGGAGGCTAGAACTCCAAGGTTAAGGTGTTGTCAGGTTTTGTTCCTTCCGAGGCCTCTTTCCTGGTTTGTAGATGGCCACTTTCTCACTGTATCTTCACATGGTCTTTCCTCTGCATACACATATACCAGGTGTCTCTTTTGTGTCCAAATTTCCTCTTCTTACAAGGACACTAGTCAGATTGGAATATGGTCCTTCGTAATGGTCATATCTTAAGTTAAAATCAACCCTTTAATGGCCCTATCTTGGGTGCCTGGGTGGCTCAGATGGTTAAGTGTCTGCCTTCGGCTCAGGTCATGATCCCAGAGTCCTGGGATCAAGTCCTGGGTCAGGCTCTCTGCTCCTTGGGAGCCTGCTTCTCCCTCTGCCTCTCTCTCTCCCTGTCTCTCATGAATAAATAAATAAAATCTTTAAAAAAAAGAAAGGCCCTATCTCCTAATACAATCACATTCTGAGGTTCTGGGGACTTTAGTATAGGAATTTTGGTGAGGAGACACAACTTAGCCCATAACATTGGATTCTGTTCCTTAGAGGTTAGGCTGAAACTAGTCCACCTTATAGGTTTAAATAAATAAAGAACAGATGCATTAAAAATGCATAAATAAGATATGCCATTGACATTTTTCACAGAGCTGAAACCAACAATCCTAAAATTTGTATGGAACCAAAAAAGACCCCAAATCTCCAGGGGAATGTTGAAAAAGAAAACCAAAGCTGGAGGCATCACAATGCCTAACTTCTAGCTATATTACAAAGCTAGAATGCAAATCAAAACCACAATGAGATACCACCTTACACCAGTTAGAATGGCTAAAATTAACAAGACATCAAGACAGCATGGTATTGGCATAAAAACAGAATGGCTAAAATTAACAAGACATCAAGACAGCATGGTATTGGCACAAAAACAGACACATAGACCAATGGAACAGAGTAGAGACCCCAGAAGTGGACCCTCAACTCTATGGTCAACTAAACTTCAACAAAGCAGGAAGAATATTCAATGGCAAAAAAAGACAGTCTCTTCAATAAAAGGTGCTGGGATAATTGGAGAGCTATATACAGAAGAATGAAACTGGACCATTCTCTTACACCATACACAAAGATAAACTCAAAACAGATGAAAGATCTCAATGTGAGACAGGAATCCATCAAAATCCTAGAGGAGAACATAGGCAGTAACTTGTTCAACATCAGCCACAGCAACTTCTTTCAAGACACATCTCTAAAGGGAAGGGAAACAAAAGCAAAAATGAACTTTTGGGACTTCCTCAAGATAAAAAGCTTCTGCATGGCAAAGGAAGCTGTCAACAAAACTAAAAGGCAACCCACGGAATAGGCGAAGATATTTGCAAATGACCTAGCAGATAAAGGGCTGGTATCCAAGATGTATAAAGAACTTCTCAAACTCAG
>NW_028053803.1:0-399 GCF_054177405.1 Leptonychotes weddellii
CTAAAATATTCAAGTTTTATATACTTTTCTTTTTTTGTATTTTATTTTTATTATCATATTTTCATACCCACACTAAATAATTCAATAAATCTACACATATCCATCACCCAAATTCAACAATTAACATGGTTTTGCCATACTTGCTTCATATATTCCTTTTCATTTTTTCCCAAATTATTTAAAAAATTATATTGTAGAACGCTATTTCATACCTATATTATTAAGGGTGCATTTCTAGAAAATACAGATATTTAGTCAGATATTTTTTAAAAGGATAACTAATTTCACTTTATTTGGTACTTCAATTCAAATATTGGGGTTTGTGTGTTTAGGGAGGGGAAGACAGAGAGAGAGAGGGAGAGAGAAAATCTTCAGCAGTCTCTACACCCAGCGCAGAGC
>NW_028053804.1:0-399 GCF_054177405.1 Leptonychotes weddellii
ATGTTTATTATATGAACAAAATGAAATAGAAGAAATTAATAAAGTATATGTATTCCAGACTACAAAACCTAGTTCTCAAGGCACTTCAGAAATACACAGTTAATCAGAACTTGGTTGTTATTATAATAATTTTTTCTTCCCACCTACTTCATTGTGACATATTAACACTTTTCATCTCCATAGAACAAGACAAAACTGTAAACTTTTAGTGAAAGATGCTGGAAACTAAACAGCCTTTCAGATTGTTTGAGGCTGTTTTTATTTTTTTGAAATTGGATAAGTACTGGAAAAATAATCTCTGGTGATGGTCTTAAGAAGAAAGGGTTGTTGAAATATAGTGATCCAAAGGGGTACGTGCACCCCGATGTTTATAGCAGCAATGTCCACAATAGCCAAACT
>NW_028053805.1:0-399 GCF_054177405.1 Leptonychotes weddellii
AGGAACTGCCAAACTGTTTGGACAAGACCATTTTCTATTCCCACCAGCGCTGTATAAGGGTTCCAATTCCTTTATATCTTTGTCAACATGTTACTTCCCCATTTGTTTTGTTTTGTTAATTATATCCATCCTAGTGGGTGTGAAGTGGTATTTCACTGTAGTTTTGATTTCTATTTCCCTGAAGAGTATCTTTTCTTTTCTTTTTTTTTTTTTTTTTTTTAAAGATTTTATTTATTTATTTGACAGAGAGAGACACAGCGAGAGAGGGAACACAAGCAGGGGGAGTGGGAGAGGGAGAAGCAGGCTCCCCGCCGAGCAGGGAGCCCGATGCGGGACTCGATCCCAGGACCCTGGGATCATGACCTGAGCTGAAGGCAGTCGCTTAACCAACTGAGCCAC
>NW_028053806.1:0-399 GCF_054177405.1 Leptonychotes weddellii
TTGTGAATCATAATCCTGTTGCTAATATGGCTTGGGTAAGTAACTTGATAATTTGGCAAGGTCATAGAACAGTCTTTTTTTTTTTTTTAAAGATTTTATTTATTTATTTGAGAGAGAGAGAATGAGAGAGAGAGAACACCTGAGAGGGGATAGGGTCAGAGGACGAAGCAGACTCCCTGCCGAGCAGGAAGCCCGATGCAGGACTCGATCCAGGGACTCCAGGATCATGACCTGAGCCGAAGGCAGTCGCTTAACCAACTGAGCCACCCAGGCGCCCTAGAACAGTCTTTCAATATGTATAGCGATACAGTATGCACAAGACTATATTGAATAATATATACAAAAATGTAAACAACCTCCCAGCCTCTGTCTTGAAAGTTTCATTAGGTTCACATCCCC
>NW_028053807.1:0-399 GCF_054177405.1 Leptonychotes weddellii
AAAAAAAAAAAAAAAAAGGGACACAATTTATCTTATTATTTTAGAAGAATCACTTTGATGTGGGAAACAGACTATAGGAAGCAAGCATGAAAGTAGGTAGACCAGTTAGAACATTATTATAATAGCCCAGATAGAAGACTAGACCAGTATGGTGGCAGTGAAGCTGAGCTGGCAATGTGGCCAATGGACGGAAAGAGTCCTGGTGAAAGAGGAGTCAAACCTAATTAGGTCAATCTAATTACAAATCCATACTTCCTTTTAAGCACAAGAAAAAGAAGAAAAAGGGAGAAAAAAAGAATACAGTTTGTGTGGTTAAAAACTGGCAAGAAACTAAGTTGAAACTCATGGTACTGGCAAAGCCAAACTGTTTTAATCACCCAAAATAGCCTCAATCTAAAT
>NW_028053808.1:0-399 GCF_054177405.1 Leptonychotes weddellii
CAGGGCCCCGCCCGACTCACCGGAAGCGCACGGACAGGAGCGGGGGCGTCAGGAAGTCCCGCAGACACTCGATGTTGAGCACCTGCTGCACCTGCGCCCCGCCATCCACCTGCGCGGCCACGCGCTTGGTCTGCACTGCCAGCTGTAGCCGCTGGGGGTCAAGGAAGCTGGAGCGAGGCGGCGACCCCCCCTTCCCCCCCTCCCCCCCGCGGTCTTGGCCACGAACCCCTGCTGGTTCCGAACCCCAGCCCGCAGGCCACTGAGAAGCCGGGCCTGCCCTCCCGGGCGCATCGTGCAAGGCCCAAACTTCAAAGCCCTTCTTAAGTGAGACCTCCGGCCACCCCCCTGGGTGCCTACTCCGGCCTTTCATGATGGGCGCAGAGACCTCCATTATGGCAC
>NW_028053809.1:0-399 GCF_054177405.1 Leptonychotes weddellii
AACGGACTACACAGAAATCCAAAGTATCCTAAGAGGCTACTATGAACACTTACATGCCAACAAACTGGGAAACATACAAGAAATGGAAAAATTCTAAGAACCATACAAACTACCATGACGGTCTCAGGAAGTAATAGTAAATCTGGGCAGAACAATTACTTCTAAGGAGATTCAATCAGTAATCAAAAATGTCCCAACAAAGGGCGCCTGGGTGGCTCAGTTGGTTAAGCGACTGCCTTCGGCTCAGGTCATGATCCTGGAGTCCCTGGATCGAGTCCCGCATCGGGCTCCCTGCTCGGCAGGGAGCCTGCTTCTGCCTCTGACCCTCCCCCCTCTCATGTGCTCTCTCTCTCTCATTCTCTCTGTCTCAAATAAATAAATTAAAAAAATCTTAAAAAA
>NW_028053810.1:0-399 GCF_054177405.1 Leptonychotes weddellii
CATTAAAGTTAAATTTTTTTAAATGTACATGCTAATTGGCTCCTGTGGGTCTACTTCCTTGAACCACATACTCAGAGGTACCAGCATTTCAAAATCTTCTGTTTAACAGTTTTTGCCCTCAGATCTTAGCATTTCATTAGCATTTGCTGATTGAATACATAGCACCTGGCTTCTCTTTCAAAGTGTTACTATGAAGGAAATGGTCTTTTCTCCTAAGGAGCAACACTTTAAATTCATTTGATTTCTGGATGGAAAAATGTTGCTCTCGGTAAGCCTTGAACTTGTGAGTTTGCTGCTCTTTTTTAAATTTTTTATTGTTATGTTAATCACCATACATTACATCATTAGTTTTAGATGTAGTGTTCCATGATTCATTGTTTGTGCGTAACACCCAGTGCT
>NW_028053811.1:0-399 GCF_054177405.1 Leptonychotes weddellii
TTTTTTTTAAAGATTTTATTTATTTATTTGAGACAGAGAGAATGAGAGAGACAGAGAGCACATGAGAGGGGGGAGGGTCAGAGGGAGGAGCAGACTCCCCGCAGAGCAGGGAGCCCGATGCGGGACTCGATCCCGGGACTCCAGGATCATGACCTGAGCCGAAGGCAGTCGCTTAACCAACTGAGCCACCCAGGCGCCCCAACAATATTATTAAGGTATAATTGACATACAATAAACTGCATTATTTAAAATGTACAATTTGAGTTTAGACATATGGACATAACCTGTGAAATGATCACCACAATAAAGATAATGAATGTGCTTCCTCCAGAAGTTTCCTCTGTCCCTTGGTAACCTGTATCTCTCCTCCTTTCCTGTACCCTCACCTCCTATACCCAA
>NW_028053812.1:0-399 GCF_054177405.1 Leptonychotes weddellii
CCGCGTTGCCCGCCAGCTCCAGGATCTCGGCCGTCAGGTACTCCAGCACGGCAGCCAGGTAGACGGGCGCGCCGGCGCCGACCCGCTCGGCGTAGTTGCCCTTGCGGAGCAGGCGGTGCACGCGGCCCACCGGGAACTGCAGGCCGGCCCGCGACGAGCGCGTCTTGGCCTTGGCGCGGGCCTTGCCGCCTTGCTTGCCACGTCCGGACATAGCTTGAGAACAGATGTGTAATAACGGAGAAAATTTCCGTTGGGGCAGGTGCCCGGCCTTTATATAGTCTAATGGTAGGTTGTGAATTGCTATTTGATTGGCTGATAGTCTACCAATGAGAGAACATTCCTGGAATCACCTCATTTACAAACACGCCACTACCCATTGCCCAATCAGATGTTGGCTGC
>NW_028053813.1:0-8819 GCF_054177405.1 Leptonychotes weddellii
ATCATATGATACACGTCTTTCTCTGATTGACTTATTTCGCTCAGCATAATACCCTCCAGTTCCATCCGCGTTGTTGCAAATGGCAAGATTTCATTCCTTTTGATGGCTGCATAATATTCCATTGTATATATATGCCACATCTTCTTTGCCAGTATTCTTAATCTTAAAACTAAATATTATAATTTATCACTTCTCCAAATTTAAAAATTTATCATATAATGAAATATATTCAATGGTATTTATGCCAGAGCATATTTATAAATGGAAATCCATTCAAATGCTTCAAGTGTTGGAGTTACCATCTGCACAATTCCTATGAATAAGTATATAAGTAATACCAGGTTTCAATGCAATGGTTCAGTCTGATGACTGAAAGAATAACAGTATCATATCACAATAGTGTCAATAATAAGTTTCCCTGAACGTCTTAACCAGATTTACCTGGACAATGCTGGTAACTTTGAATCCTGGTAAATTTGAATTTACTCCCTTGTATACTAAAAGAACCAGAGACTCCAGTGTAAATCAAATGATAATTCTAGCACAGACAACCTTGCTAAACAGACTTTTATTCAAGCCCTGAGAATGCAGAGATGAACTAAATGTAAGTCTTTCTTTTAAATAATTAGATGTCTACTTTAGGCAGTAAATATATAATCTCAGTGATCTTCTTAATTTTTAAAACTACTGAAAATTCCACTAAATGCAACATACACGGTGGCAAGAGGGAGGCTGTGATTACTTGTGTGTTTGTGTGTGTGTGTTAGTGTACACGTTTGTTTTTGCACTGATGCAAAGGAAAAAGGGGGGGGTGAAGAAAAGTTTTACAAAAGATAGAAAATCAAGATTAAGTATTATTAAATATAGGATAAGACTCTGTGAAGAATGCTTTCGAATCTGAATAGAATCTTGTAAAATGTCCAATAATGAGATACTTCTCCATAATGTTACATTTTAAGCGTTCAATTGACTATTATGAAAAGAATATTTCATTCCAAATGTTTAAAAATGACAATTATAAGCTAACTAGGTAATCTTTCTGGACTAATTTTGAGAATTATATTAATATATCAACTTAGGATATTTAATGTAACTGCCTGATTTCTTTCCCCAGAAATAAGGGCTGGAGACATGAGTCCAGAATATCCACTTCCCACCTCTGACCAGTGAGGTGGTCTCTTGGTACATAGGCCAAAGCTCTGGAGGAAGCAGTATCTTGGGCAGCTGCTAAACGAAAGCCAGGCAGATCATCTTCATTTTATGTAGAGTAGGGCAAATCTGGGTGTGAAGCCAAAGGAAACCTGGCAAGGACAAAAATTCCTCAGAACGTAGGGTGGGAATAAAGTCTGGCACAACTGATTGGACTTGATGGGGTCATTTCAGTGTCTTTTTTATAAGATTACTCTGGCTCCATGAGTGTGCCCTGAACTATACAGGGCAATAAGCCAGAAGGCTAATTAACAGAGAAAGGAACATGTTTTAGACCTCTAAATATAGCATTTTTTATGACTAATCTTTCAAAATTTTTGAAATATTTCAGGTTAACAGGCAACCGTTTTGCTGCATACTTTTAGCTCAATGGTGGCTATTGTTTTTCAAACTATTAACAAGATTTAATACCACTTAAAGGAAATGTGATACATTCCTTGTTATTTAAATCTATTTTAAAATATTTTAAAATATATCTTTAAAAATTTTTAATATTGGGCGCCTGGGTGGCTCAGTTGGTTAGGCGACTGCCTTTGGCTCGGGTCATGATCCTGGAGTCCCAGGATCGAGCCCCCATCAGGCTCCTTGCTCGGCGGGGAGTCTGCTTCTCCCTCTGACCCTCCCCCCTCTCATGCTCTCTCTCTCTCTCTCTCTGTCTCTCTCAAATAAATAAATAAAATCTTTAAAAAAATTTTTAAAAATATTTTCAGTGTTGGGATGCCTGGGTGGCTCAGTCGGTTAAGCGTCTGCCTTCGGCTCAGGTCATGATCCCAGGGTCCTGGGATCAAGTCCCACATTGGGATCCTGAGGAGCCTGCTTCTCCCTCTGCCTGCCTCTGTCTCTCTCTCTCTCTGATAAATAAAATCTTTAAAAAAAAAAATATTTTCAGTGTTTGTTTTTTATAGTTTTAAAAGAAATATTTTCTCTAATCTGGTCACTAAGATCAAGAGATACCATTTTATGAGTTTCCCTATAATGTCAGTTTGCTGTAATTGTCAAAAAAATTTATCACTCACTTCTTCATTTAACTAATATTTGGGTACCCACTATGTGCCAGACACTGTGTATATGAAGACAAATAAGACACAGTGAACATCTAATTGAGTACAAGACACAAAAACATTAGAAAATAATTCCTAATATAGTGAAAAGTGGGCTAACTAAAGATAAAATATGATACATATACAAAGAACTTAGCATAAGTATCCAGTACATAGTAAACTCTCAAAACGGTACCATATACAATGAACTATTGGTAAGACAATCCCCACCAGTAGATGACAGTCCAAATGAAACAATACCTTTGAGCCTATAGATTCATCACCAAATATTTACTCAGTGCCTACTCTGTGCCAGGTACTGTGCTAAACACTTGGGGCATATCAATGACAAAACAACGATACCAGCCCTCCAGGAGCTTACAATCTAACAAGAGAGACAGGCAATAAACAATAGTAAATGGATAGGCAAATTATATGATAGGTTAGAAGGGAATGAGTGTTAAAGAAAAAAAAAGTAGAGCTAGGTAAAGGGAATGGGAAATGGGTGGACTGTAATTTTAACTAGCATAGTGAAGGTTATACCTCCACTGAGATGATAATGGAGAAAATATCTGAAGGATTTCAGCAAGTTAGCCCTACATACATTTGGGGCCAGAGCACCACAGACAGAGGGAAGAGTCAATGCAAAGACTGAAAGGCAGGGGTATGCCTGACATGTTCCAAGAATAGTGGGAGACCAGCGAGGATAGAATGAATAAGTGAAGAAAAGAGGGGCAGGAAATGATATCGGAGAGGTAAAAAGAGGGCAGTTCTCCTATGGCCATTGTCTAAGTAAAGTTAAATCTCAAAGTAAAGTCATTTAGTTCATTTACCCATTCAACAGGTCTTGAATATTATGTATATTCAAGGCAACCTGTTAGGTGCCACAGGATAGAAAAAGATGATTAACTCAGAATCTTTAACCAAATGAAGTTAACGGTATTTCCACAAAGGGATTAACTTATATTAAACTTTTTTAGTAAAAACTAAAGCCAGGGTCACGAGAGGGGGAGTGTAAAGAAGGAAGGCACGTGTATAGGCAAGAGCAGAATTACTCTGAAATCAGAATGGAACCTCCTCAGAAACTCCTACTTAAACTACCTTATATAAGATACTCCAATAGTTAAGAGTAACGCAAAAGAACAGGAGCTACAAAGAATCCCATGAAGATTAATTTATTCATCATTTTAATCCATTCTGAAGAAAGTTGCTTGGTTAGATCTCTTGCCAAAAACAACTATTTAAACCCACATAAAAAGGAACTTACAAACATCAATAATATCATTAGCAATCAAGAAAATGCACACCTAAATAGAAATAATGGTTTTTAAAGAAAACTACTATCATAACTTCATATTATATTTCCTAAAGAATAAAGTACAAGGTAAAGTGTTTTATGATGTATAAGACTTCATTAAAAGCTTAGGTGCATTATTATTGACTTACATTATTTCTCCTAACCAGTGAATGAGTATATCACAGACATAAAGTGAATGTATCATTGATTATTTGGTAGAGGAGGTAAAAGCAGAAGAAGGAAAGAATTGGTTAAGGGACATTAGATAGTTCTAAAAATTTTGGAATGCTACTTATATGTCTAATTAGCTTCATTTGGGCTACAAGTAAGGGCAAAATCATTTTAAACATCAAGAATAAATACCACTACATTACTGAAAATTGAAATATTACAGTTTCCAGAATGTGTCAAAAACACCTACCAAATTAATTTCTTTAAAGTGGCAAAATTTTTAAGTAGTTTTTAATACTCAACGACACAAAATTCACATTATATAACATAATGTAAAAGACTTCATATAAGCAATCCGCATAAAAATTGACATTCTCATTGCAATAAATTATATTTAATAAAGAAAATGTATAAAGTAGTTCTTAAATTTTAATATTCAATGTGGTCTATTATTGAATCTCTAAGTATCTGACTTTTATTATTAATGCTATGTTAATAATTATGAAAGATACATTTTCCCTTTTTCATATGCCTAGAATGCAACATATGAACTGCTTCAAAATCCTTACCACAAACTGCCTAATTATCAGAGTTGCTTAAGAATATTTCGGCCTTCCCACAAGACTGTGCCTGAGCTCCTGGAGAACAAAGATTCTGGCTTTTCCATCTGTGTATCTCACAAACAGCTATAGCAAGCACAACATTTTGTAAATAGTGCTCAACTGCACTGAAATGCGAAGAGGTCCAATCAAAACTGTGCTACTCAAAAGGACACATCTTCAGTTTTGAGATACATTTGGTATCTTGTTTTGTAATCCTGGCTAATCCTGTCTTGAGCAGAAATTACATGTTTATTCTTCCCCTGTTTTTTTCTTTAGTATCTAGTACTTGGGAGATAGTATAAAATCAGTGAAGGTAGACTAACAGAATGCAACCTAAAACCGGTACTCTACTTTTATCATAGGAATAGTTACTTTAGGTTATCTCGAAAGTGCCGCAATAAATTTTAAAAGTAAAAGGCAGTAGGAAAACGATTAGGACACTGAGGGGCTAACATCACCATTTAATACAATCATTTAGTCATTACTTCCTAGATTTACTGTCTAAGTTTACCATCTAGAGATCTACCTCTTCCTAGTAATATGACATCTAGTAAAGGAGGAAATTCAAACCTGCTCTCCATGGGGTT
The DNA here is from genome assembly GCF_054177405.1 of Leptonychotes weddellii. Lineage (NCBI taxonomy): Eukaryota > Metazoa > Chordata > Mammalia > Carnivora > Phocidae > Leptonychotes > Leptonychotes weddellii. The sequence goes on from NW_028053813.1 coordinate 4,907, forward strand.
TGGCAAACAAAAGGACACAAATGTTTACAATGATGTGTAAGTAAATAAATAAACATTTACTGAGGGGTCAATAATTGCCAAATAGTAGGCAGGTAGTCTTTGTACAATTTAGGGGGCCAAATATAGGGTAAAATGTAAGAAAAAGAACAAACTCTCCACATCATCTCTATTCGGGCTACCCTAAAAGGCCACAGTCTATAACCTGCACAACTCTAGGGGGTGCCAGATAAGAATTATGTTCCCATAGAGTTGTGCAATGAGGCAGCCTGTCTTGTACCATATTTCATCCATCTACAATACTATCAATTTTAAAAGGTAGCACTGTTTTATGTACCATTAAGAGAAAAGAGTCACCAAATAATCCATGATATGCCATTAATTTTTAAGATGCATCCCAAATTCAGAGATGTTAAAATGTGATAAAAGTTTTTAAAATCAATGAAAAAAGATGATAATCTGAGTAATCTTCAATTGACTGAGCTATATATGCACAAATAATAGCCTTTCTTAGATGACATTATTATATATGAAGTCTGCACAAGAATTCTGAGGAAATTTTTTCACTCTCCTGTGTGAAATTGAAACAAAGAACATTAAGAGTGAATGAAGTATAGTTAACATCGTAAGTCATATATAATGCACTAAGATTTTCAAATTTATGTTCTTCCCTTAGATCTTTAAATCGATTATGTTAGGAATACTGTTTTCAACTAACTTTTGGTTTAAATCTCAATTACTTAATGACCACCTATCCCCCTCCCTTAATAATCTACACACACACACACACAGACCCTGTTCTTCTCCCCCAACCCCATCAGCTACTGAGACAAAGGCCAGAGAAGCCACTTGCAAATCAAAATGGAGGTAAAAAAAAATGTTCTAATATAAACATTTCAATAACCAGGATGGTAAATAGAAAACCTAGATCCCAGTAACAGCTTTGTCACTAATAATAGTGTAATTCTGAGCAAATTTCTCGGTTTCCTCATCTATATCTAGAAATCAACTAATTGGCCTTGGTATGTCTCTGAAAAATGCCTACCACCTTTCAGATACTATCTTTTGGCAACATATTCTGGTGGAAACCTTCTCCTATAGGTAATGTTCTTCCTAAATGTACTGTTCATCTAAAACAGTAACCAAATGTGGGCTGAATGAATATATATACTTCTTTTAATATGGAAAAAATACGCCTCACTGCCAAAAATTTAGAACAGCAGCACTGCAAAAATGAATTCCTCTTCTCAATGACTAAAAAAGATTTTAGTTTTGATAGATTTACTTAATTTAGCAGTATAAAATTCTAGTTCTAATTTTTATCTCATAGTTCAGCTTTTTTTAAAAAAAAAACTATCCATTCTATAGCTCTGGAAATTATTGGTATTATTATTGCTCCAGTAGAAATATGAAACTTTGGCCCACAGTGTCTAAAAGATTTTTAAATAAAAAGTAGTGACTATTAAAAAAAAGTCAAATTATTTAAGAATTATTAAATATAATAGTATCCTGAAATAGAGGCCTGTGATCTTTCTCTTTATCACCTCCTGGGGCAGAGATCTTCTGAAATCTCAGGGAGAAATTTCAAACACCAACTTGGGCATTGGGTGAGCTATATTAAAGTTTCTGGGAAAACAAATTCAAGTATAACCCTCATTTTTAGGGCAAACAGAAATTAGGGAAAGTCTTGGTAGATGACCACTTAGATTCATATTCAAAATTTTATCTTTGTTTTTATGGGGTCCCTAAATGAGCCACTAACTGCAACTAATCTGTTACTTTCAAGGAGGAAAAAAAAAATCAATGTTTTCTTCTAGTATTAAAATATGAAAATAATGCTAAGAATGAAATTAATATTATATGAGTATAAGATGAAACTGATACATAGAGTATGTTAAGCAGCAATTTCATGCTCCGAGCAAGTAAATCTAAACATACAATTTCATAACATTTACAAATGCACATGTATAATTCAAACTGAAATGAGATGAGTCTATAATGTAACTATTCAAGTCATTCAGTAAACATGTTATATTGCCCCGCTATGTTACACATGAGAGATGCACAAAGAAGTGCTTCCATCCACTGATAAAGCTATAATGTGCATATGTGAACACTGGGCTGGCTAAAACACCAAAGAGGAATGGGGTGAAATAACAAGCTGATTGCTGAGAAGAGGCACACTTACCTAAAGACAAACTGAAATCAGGGTAGGGATAAAAAAAAAAAAAAGTTCACCTGCGTTAAACAAAGCACTTTTGAGACAACTATATAAGGTGATTTAGGTTTTTTCTCATCCCCACCTGCAATAACTCCAAACTCCTTTGCCATCAAGCAACTCACACATCCCAGATGGACAGACAGTTTGGGACACAGGAAAAAAGAAAGTATAAGGGTGTCTTACTGCAGAGAAGAGAATGTGGGCCCCAGATTCTATACTCTCTGACAACAGTCTTTGAATAAACTATTGCATTGTGGGGAATACTATTTTTATTGCATCACAGCAATCGCCTTCCAATTCAAGAGAGATCCACTAGTTCATTCACTTATGTGTATATATTTTATATAAACACAGAGAAATCTTAGAGAGCCACTTTTAAAAAATGTTCACTATTGACAATGTAATTTATTCGGAAAACATAGGCTTTGCAATCTGATAGATGTGGGCTCCAACCTTAGTTTAGCTGCTCTTACTAGGAATACAACTACGAGTAAGTTTATTTATATCTGAGTCTCATTTTACATTATCTGTAAAGTCAAGGGAATACCTGAGACAGTTGTGAGGATTACACAAAGAAACAAACAACTATTTCTAACTAGACAAATGTATGCACAAGGGCCCCAACCAGAAGAGTGGGGCACAGTTGGAGACAGAGGGTATTAAATTGCCCCCTTTTCCCAAAAAAGGGAGTGGAAGTTGTGAAAGTACAAGAACCACCATTCACATTTAAAGCCCAATAGAAGCATGGTCAATCCAACTGTATTTTAGACAGTTACTGTCAAATGTTACTTTAGACAAGAAACAAGAGGAACCCAATTTGGAGAACTAGGAAGAACATGGCTTCAGAAATGGAGAAAGTCACAGACAGATGCAACTTGGACTGTAAATTAAGGATATTACAATAATTTTAACTAGCATTTGTTGAGTGAATACTATGTGTAAAACCCTGTACACATGTGCCAGAAACCAGCACTCAGCTCTTAACCCCTAGAGAATCCAGTCCACCGCGAAGTTAAGGTAAACACAAAACAGAGAGCACCAATACAGAACTAGTAGACTATGGTAGTATATTAGACCTCAGCTGGATGGCAGGACTAAATACTTGAGCCCTCCTGGGAAGCAAGAGGCCATCCATTTTAGAGGAAAGAGGGACGAAATGAAAATTGTAGTTGCTAAAACCCAAAATGGGCACATGTTTCTCCAAGGCCTTCTATTGTTGGGGATGAGCAGTAGTAAAAGAAAAATTCTGGAGCACCTGGGTGACTCAGTAGTTGAGCTTGAGCGTTTGACTCTTGATTTGGGCTCAAGTCATGACCTCAGGGTTGTAAGATCGAACCCCTCGTCGGGCTCTGTGCTGGGCATGGAGTCTGCTTAAAATTCTTTCTCTCCCTCTCTCTCTGCCCCTTCCCCCTTCCCTCTCTTAAAAAAAAAGAAGAGAAAAGAAGAAAGAAAACAAATTCTAAACCCTCAAATTCCAAAGACCTGGTATGGACTGACATCTTAGTTTCTATGAAGAAGGAGGGAAGATGGAGAACAGGTGAAGTAGTCTACACATAGTGCTCCCTGAGTCCAGATGAGAAGAGTTAAAATGGATAGGCCCACATGCCTTAATAAACCAGTCATACCCTGTTCTAGCTTCTCTATTTCAGCTTACATAGCTGCTCACTCATACTGTTCCAGTTTCATTTTGCCTAA
>NW_028053814.1:0-399 GCF_054177405.1 Leptonychotes weddellii
TTTTTTTTAGGTAATTTCTCCACCAAACGTGGGGTTTGAACTCACAACCCCGAGATCAAGAGTCACATGCTCTACTGACTGAGGCAGCCAGGAGCCCCAGGAAGCAGACTCTCTAACAGGATTTGGGACCTGGATCGACTGTGGGCCAACTTCACACTAAGTAAAGTAGAAATGTTAGAATTGCCATAGCAGACACACAAGGATCGAAAGGCGCAGGGAAGTGGGCATGCTTGAATGGATATGTCCTGTAAAACCAGAGAGTCTCAGATAGCTGCTGGAGGACCTCAGTGGACACTACCAAGTAATCCCATTGCAGCTGCTGGGCCAGGTGGGATAGCTTTACTAAAGCAGATGAGCTCACCTTGCGTGCATGGTATGTGGTCATTGATCCAGCAAGTG
>NW_028053815.1:0-399 GCF_054177405.1 Leptonychotes weddellii
AATTCCTCCACTGGGGGTGGGGAATGACTTAGTTGATGGTGAGATGGGGCAGTCAGTTCTCCATGCAGAATGGGCTCTTGGCTCTGTTTCGGAGAGTTCCCTACTTTCAGCTACTCATTGAATTTGTTTTGCTTCCTTAGAGCAAGCACATCTGGTGCAGGTCAGAGGAGGATGGCCTTTTAGAGATAGGCCTAGAAATCTGGGGGCTCCTCCTTGGGATGTGAGCCAGAGAGGCAGCAACCAGCACTGCATCTGCCCAGCTGATGTGTGCTCCATGAGCCCAGACCTTCCCGCAGGCGAGTTCCAGATGAAGAGGTGTGAGAGGGAGTGGACGGCTCCCCTCTGACTTTAGACCCAAGACATATCTTTCTCAGACACAAAATACCAGAAATCCTCCAT
>NW_028053816.1:0-399 GCF_054177405.1 Leptonychotes weddellii
GCCGGTCAGACTCGGCGGAAGCCTGTCAGAGCTGCTGCCCGCCTGGGTGCTAAATATTGGTCCTGCAGCACCTTAGAAGCTGCGTCGATGAAGGAAGATACCTCTTACAGCTTTTTTTTTTTTTTTTTTTTACTCTTTTGGATGTTTATTTACTTTTTTTTTTTAAGATTTTTATTTATTTATTTATTTGAGACAGAGAAAACGAGAGAAAGAGAGCACATGAGAGGGGGGAGGGTCAGAGGGAGAAGCAGACTCCCCGCCGAGCAGGGAGCCTGATGCGGGACTCGATCCAGGGACTCCAGGATCATGACCTGAGCCGAAGGCAGTCGCTTAACCAACTGAGCCACCCAGGCGCCCGGATGTTTATTTACTTTAAGTCATCTCTACACCTGATGTGGG
>NW_028053817.1:0-399 GCF_054177405.1 Leptonychotes weddellii
GCCGTGGGGTCGGCAGTGAGGTCCACCTCCAACGGCCCGAGGACGGAGGGGTCCCGAGCACCGGGCCCACGGCCCGTGGCCTCTCCTCACCGCCGTCCCGCCCCTCCCCCCACAAACGGGATTCCGACGTGGACCCTGGCCCACACGGGTCAGTGCGGAGGGCAGCCGGCAGCCGCACCAGGGTCGCCAAAGCGGCCCCCTGCCTGGCCCAGGCTGCGTCTCGGGACAGGTCCATGGCGCATGGCTGTCTGAGGATTCTCAATGTCCTGGCACTGCCATGAACCTATCAAGGGCTGCCTCTCTTACAAGGGAGTTCTGCAGGAGTCTTCAAGAGTCAACTTTTTACGTTAGGTTGGTACAACAACCCTAGTTTTTGTTGTTGGTGTTGAATCTTCTTTT
>NW_028053818.1:0-399 GCF_054177405.1 Leptonychotes weddellii
TTTAAAGAAATTGTGAAGCTAATCCAGCTCAAAACAATTAGAAGACAGTAATCACATAAGCCAAATGAATTATGATGTTCTACCTACAATTAATAGACGTTTATTTTTTATATTTTAATATATAGTCTGCCTTTCTTGATTTTCTTCATAAGTATTTTTTTTTTATTTTTTATTTTTTTTAAAGATTTTATTTATTTATCTGACAGAGAGAGACACAGCGAGAGAGGGAACACAAGCAGGGGGAGTGGGAGAGGGAGAAGCAGGCTCCCCGCAGAGCAGGGAGCCCGATGCGGGACTCGATCCCAGGACCCTGGGATCATGACCTGAGCCGAAGGCAGTCGCTCAACCGACTGAGCCACCCAGGCGCCGGATAAGTATTTTTTTTAAAGATTTATTTAA
>NW_028053819.1:0-399 GCF_054177405.1 Leptonychotes weddellii
AGGCAATGGATGGGATCACCAAGGAGCAAGGGTAGAGAGAAAAGAAACCCAGAAGGATCTGTGTGGGGTGGGAGGGGGCTGGCGGGCAGTGAGGGAGGAAGAGGCAGCCGAGGAGTGCTGCATTATTTTAATGGGTGATGCTGTATGAACAGAAAATCCGTTCGAAGATGTGAAAAGAAACAAGCAAGTCCTTTTAGAGCGATGATGGATGCAGCATGAAGACCCCCTCTGCTGGCTCTTCATGTGAGAGGGGCTTTCTGCAGCCTGGGGTGGGCACGAGGTTGATGGCTGGCCACCCACCAAAAGAATTATGTCTTTTGTAGAGGAGTCAAACAGATTGGAAGCCCTTAAATTTGAATTACTGAATGACTGAGAGAACACATAATTTTCCATACGTAA
>NW_028053820.1:0-399 GCF_054177405.1 Leptonychotes weddellii
TATGATCCTATTTGAATTAATTTTTGCATATAATGTGATAGTCCAAATTCATGTTTTTGTAGTAAATATCTAGTTGTGTCAACACTGCTAAGTGAAAAGACATTCTTTCCCTATCAAATTATACGGGCACCCTTGTCAGAAATCAATTGACCAGGGGCGCCTGGGTAGCTCAGACGGTTAAACGTCTGCCTTCGGCTCAAGTCATGATCCTAGGGTCCTGGGATCGAGCCCACATAAGGCTCCCTGCTGAGCGGGGAGCCTGCTTCTCCCTCTCCCTCTGCCTGTTGCTTCCCCTGCTTGTACACTCTCTCTCTCTTGTCAAAAAAAAAGAAAAAGAGGGCGCCTGGGTGGCTCAGTCGGTTAAGCGACTGCCTTCGGCTCAGGTCATGATCCTGGAGT
>NW_028053821.1:0-399 GCF_054177405.1 Leptonychotes weddellii
AGGATACAACAGTACATTAAAATGATTCTTCACCACGACCAAGTGGCATTTATCGCTGGGCTGCAAGGTTCATTCAACATGCGCAAATCAATCAATGTGTACAATATATTAATAAAAGAAAGAACAAGAACCATATGATCCTCTCAATAGATGCAGAAAAAGCATTTGACAAAGTACAGCATCCTTTCTTGATCAAAACCCTTCAGAGTATAGGCATAGAGGGTACATACCTCAATATCATAAAAGCCATCTATGAAAAACCCACAGCGAATATCATTCTCAATGGGGAAAAACTGAGAGCTTTCCCCCTAAGGTCAGGAACACGGCAGGGATGTCCACTATCACCACTGCTATTCAACATAGTACTAGAAGTCCTAGCCACTGCAATCAGAAAACAAA
>NW_028053822.1:0-399 GCF_054177405.1 Leptonychotes weddellii
GCCAGCTTCCCCACTCTGATACCTGGGATCTCTGCCACACTCAGGCATCCCTGGACTTTCTGTGATCCCGAGGGTCCTGAGACCACACTGTCCCACGAGGGTTGCACCCCCTGCTTAGCCACTGGATTGAGGACCTGCAGTGGAGCAGACTTTTAAAAGTTCCGATTTTCTGCTCCACTGCTCTATCACTTGCCAGAAGCGGCTGACGGAGGCCCCCTCCCCCACCATCTATCTTCCCGAATATCACCTTGGATTCACTTCTCCACACGTCCTACCTTCCAGAAAGTGGTTGCTTTTCTGTTCAGAGAGTTGTTGCTATTCTTTTCTTCGATCTCCTGTTGAGTTTGTAGGTATTCAGAATGGTTTGATCCCCATCCAGCTGAATTCCTGAGACCAGAC
>NW_028053823.1:0-399 GCF_054177405.1 Leptonychotes weddellii
GCTAAATGTTGTAACAGTGAAGATAGATTGTTCATGCAAATATTCTTATGCAAAAATTCCCCAAAGTCGTCTTTTAAATCATAAATGTGAAATTATCAATAGTGGAAAGAACATGACAAATTACCAACACAATCAGCTTTAGCTTTCAGCTTCCATTTAAAATAGATCATTTTATTTCTGCAGACCTCCCAAATAATCTATTAGTTACCTCAGTAAAATTACCTCAAATCTTCAATAAATAATTGCCAAAATACTTTTGATCAAAAACTTAAAATATAATAATTAAACAGATATCTTACAGCAAAGTCTTCTGAATAAAAACCAGATGAAGATCAATACATTGTCCAAATATTCTATGGAATTTGGCTGTGTTTGCTTAACTTATAGTGGAAAAAGATA
>NW_028053824.1:0-8818 GCF_054177405.1 Leptonychotes weddellii
AATAAATAAAATCTTTAAAAATAAATAAATAAATAAATAAAAATAAAATGCATGTCCTGGGGCGCCTGGGTGGCTCAGATGGTTAAGTGTCTGCCTTTAGCTGGGATCATGATCTCCAGGTCCTGGGATTGAGCCCCATATCGGGCTCCCTGCTCAGCGGGGAGTCTGCTTCTCCCTCTTCCTCTGCCTCTCCCCACTGCTCCTGCTCTCTCTCTCTCTCTGTATTTCTCTGTCTCAAATGAATAAATAAAAAATTCTTTAAAAAAAAATTTAAAAAAATGAAGTGCTTGTCCTGATTTTCAGCCTCATGACACCCTATGATAAAAGTACTGTTTTTATTTTCCCCATTTTATTTTCCCCAATTTCCCCATTTACTGAGGAAATTGAGACATACTAGGCAAATGGATTATCTAAATTTACACAGGTAGAGGGGCGCCTGGGTGGCTCAGTCGGTTAAGCATCTGCCTTCAGCTCAGGTCATGATCTCGGGGTCCTGGGATCAAGCCCCACGTTGAGCTCCCTGCTCGGTGGGGAGCCTGCTTCTCCCTCTCCTTCTGTCGCTCCCCCTGCTTGTGTTTGCTCTCTCTCTCTTTCTAAATTAGTAAATAAATAAATAAAACTTTAAAAAAATAATTAATTTACACAGGTAAAATGTGGCATGGGTGGGATTTAAGCCCGGGCAGTGTGCAGCTCCTAAGTCTGTGCTCTTAGTCAGTATACCATATTCTGCTTCTCAACAATGGAGACAAATGGATGGGGTGGACTCTATTGCAAAGGATTACAACACAGCCCCAACAGAATCGTGTATTCATTCATAGATATATATTACTTTCACATATATTTAAGTAGCGATCAGCATAAAAAGTTTAAAAGTATATTTATTAATAGGACAATTTTACTGTCTAAACTTCAAACTTTAGGGGAAAAATAGGTGTGCTGTTAATAATGATGGTAGAACAACAGTAATAAACAGTGTCCCAAGCAAGGCAAGATGTACAATCATACTATTTACTGAGCATCCACCATATACTAGTACTATGCTAATAACTTTACACATGTAATCCCTATAAAATCCCTCTAGGATAGGCATTATTATCCCCATTTTATAGGTAAAAAAATGGAAGATCTAAAAGGTCAAGTCATAACTAATAAGTAATAGGTCAAAGACATAACTAATAAGTAATAGAGCTAGTATTTAACTAGGTCTGTCTGAATCCAAAACAGCACTCTTAACCAGCACCCAATATTGCTATCCTATTTCTACAGATAGCAAACAAGCTATGGATGCTCAAGACAATCATATTTGATTATAAGTACAGGGAAATAATTCAGTATTTATTGGGTTTATACATTTATTTACTTGAAGAAAACACTTAGCCAGATTTGCAATTTTGGGCTTATCCCAGTCATACAAAGTGATCCTCAAAGTAAGTTCCAGAGCGCATGGATGGCTCAATCAGTTAAGTGTCCAATTCTGATCTCAGCTCAGGTCTTGATCTCAGGGTCATTAGTTCAAACCGCATGGGGCATGAGTTCAAGTCCCAAGTTGGGCTCCTCACTGGGCATGGAGTCTACTTAAAAAAAAAAAAAAAATTGGGGCACCTGGGTGATTCAGTCAGTTGGTTAAGCATCTGCCTTCGGCTCAGGTCATGATCCCAGGGTCCTGGGATCAAGCCCTGCATTGGGCTCCCTGCTCAGTGGGGAGCCTGCTTCTCCCTCTCTCTCTGCCCCTCCCCCTGGATCCTGCTCTCTCTCTCTCTCACTCACTCTCAAATAAATAAATAAAATCTTTTGAAAAAAAATTTTTTAAAAAGAGAAAGTTCATAAAGAAAAGAAAAAGTAAGATCTTTGTGAGCTTTGGGTCAAATTTAGTAAATTACATTTGTTCATTCATTCATGAGTTCATTAGCTATTATTGGAAGATGGTGAGAATTGTACACCTGAGAAATTATGTCCTAAGGAAAGTTATATTTCATTTGGAAGAACAAGATCATACACAAGAAATTTAAACAACAGATATATGTTACTGTGAAGCAGCATATATCTAAATGTCTATATGTCTCTAAATCAGAGTCATAGGCAGTGATACTAGATGTTCATAAGAGAGTAAGTTCATTGTAAGTTGATGAGATCAGGGAAAGTCTCATGAAAGAACCATACCTCAAGCTATAGTTTCTTGTGATTTGCCACTCAGTATAGCATGTGTTCCCTGTTTTAATTGGTCTCATTATTACTTAGGGGTGGTTTGGCCAACGATCAGGAGACCATTGCCATTGAAATGATAGTTACTCATAGTTCCCAAGAGGAGGGACATGCCACATCATGGAGAGCCACACAGAGAAGCACCAGGGTCAGTTAGGAAGCAGAGGGAGTGGAGGAAAACATGGGTACAGTCTTTATTCCGGTTTCCATGGGAAGGAACTAGAGAGGCAGAGTAAACAGGGTTAGAATTGACTAGGTTGAATAATTTCAATGGGCTCTGGGACATAGAAGCTCTCACTAGTTGTCTGGTATCTGGACCTGAGGTGATTAGTAGATAGATGATGGCCCACAGTTTGAGAAGCTGATAAAGGAAGTGATTGGGACTTTGGGCTCTGAATTGGTTGGTTTGCATTTGAAAGGCATCCTCACAGGCAAATTGCTTACCATGCCTAAATTGGCTAGTCCCAGAAGGGGCAGTCCTCCAGGGTCAGCAAGACCTCAAATGTCAAAGCATCAGAATACAGAATATAAAAAGCACGGTTAATGTACTTCCAAGAAACTCAGTAGTGTTTTTGTCTTAGTCTGCAGCAGGAACATTTGTCTTGGTACTTTCCATAGGAAGGTAAGAGAGGGAAATTTGAATAATTCAATCATCCTGCAGGAGGACTTCCAGCTTACACTCTTAAAGATAACAGTGCACAAGGGCATCATGGGCAGGACGCAAGATTAATGGGAAAGCCAAAGCTATGATAAGAAAGTTCTTCTCCAAGCATTTCTCTCTCTCTCTCTCTCTCTTTTTTCTATAGCAAAGCTAGAGATACTCTTTAGAGATTGTATCCAGGCCTTAATTCATCAGCCACGATGTTCACTGGCGACAAAACTGGCAGGGTCCTGCTGAATGCCCACATGGATGGCTCTGAGTACAGCAAACAGGGCATCTCCTCTGGGGTTCGGACTGCTTTGCCAAATTCCTGATTTTTTAGGGAGAAAAGCCAAGGTGCACTAGCAGCCTGGTGTATTTCCTCTCAAAAACCTTGACAAGCACTCACTGGTCTACAGCGGTATGTAGTTATGTGTGCATCCTTGGGTACATAGGTATATACACACATACACTCACAAGCACACATGTACACATGTATGTGTACTCAAAACAGGAGATGACAGAATACTCCGGCCTCAACAGTCAAAATGTATCTGAACCAAATGCAATTATCTTCTGTTTTAGTCCAACTAGAAGCCCCACATCACTACAGGAGATTCCCAGTTGGTGGAAATGTGATGAGGGCAGGCCACCTGCTACAGAATTGAAGTCAAAGGAATACAATACATTTTTCCTCCATATTTAAGTTCCATTTGCTCTTCTGGAGGGAACACTTGTGAGATCACTTTAGCCAACTAGATGTAGGACACTTTAATATTAGGCAATGTGCTGAAGATTTACATGGATCCTCATTCATGTAAGGATCGTAGGCAAAATCTTAGACAAGGCAAAGAGGACAAAGGCATGGATAATTCAAAACAGCAAATAATCCAGAATCCATTTTTATAATGTAAAATTACTATTCAAAACAGATTTCTGATGAGCCTTGACTGCCCATGCACACGCAAGAGTGAGTTGCCAAGAAGCTGATTGAAAGCTCTGTGTTTCTGGAAAAAGTTGGCTTGCTCACTGTAGGTGGTAGGGCAGGACCTGACCATTTCATTGAGAGATCCCCAGTGGTCACTATCCAGAGGTCTTTTCCCTTGCTGAGTCAGATTCTCCAATGTCCTAATTAGGGATGCAGGTAGAGGTATACACCTAGTTGATAGGGTTCTGGGACACAAGAAAGAAAGAGAAGCAGAAGAGATGCACCGTTCAATTAGACTAGTTTTCTCTATTCACCAGTTTTCAGATGGCCTTATTCCCACTCCATCCAACTGTGATCCTCCACTCTAGAAAGTATATTTCTCAGCTTCCCTGACGCTGAAAGAAGGGAAGCTGCTTGACTGCATAGGTTGGAGGAAGGGACCCCAGGTTTTATCTGTTCTTTGAGCTAAATTTCAATCAATCCCATTTCCAATTGTACCTGCACCGCTGCCTCCAGACATACCCGGCATCTCTGGTTACTCAGTCTGTTGACCTTCTATAATTAGAATCAGCTTGCTTCTTGCTAGTTTCCACCATTGCAAAGACTGGTGTTTCAAATTTCTCTGGTTGGCTAAGATAATTACCACCCTGATCCATTTGCTTCCCCAACTGTAATTTCTGTCCACCTGCCTTGAATGCTGTCATCACCTCTCTTGTCCTCTAGGTTCTTACCGTATTTGGGAGGGGAGGAGGGGAACAACTGTTAGAGGGATAAATTTATCATATTCTGCAGTCCATGACACATTAACGCTATTTTCCAATACAAAGGGCTTCTTGCATATATATATATATATATTCTCTTCTATCCTTTCCTCATTCCCATCTCTTTCCTTCTCCAAAGGCAGTGATACCTTGTATGTTTAATGCATATGTTTTTGTTTATTTGAGTTCTTAAGAAATGTGCATTTTTGTTTCACATATATGAATGTAAATTTATACATATGGTATTGTTTTATTGTTCTTACTCAGTTTCTTACTTTTTTTCATTCAGCATCATATTTTTAAGATCCAGCTACATCATTGTGTGCATATCTAATGATTTATATCTTTTGTTATTCCTTTACTGGTATTTTTTTAAATTATGGTTCTATTGATTGGAGTTCCATATTATTTTTCTTTCTTAAAGCATATCTATAATTCACTTCTACAATTTCCAGCTTTAGTTTTTTTGCTTTTTTTTTAACAGAACAAGAACTTGCAGATATTTTTCAAACAATTTGACTGCTATCCCATATTTTTGTTACTTCTCCCCAATCTTTTATAGCTACTTATCTAAATCCAATCCAATAGTAATTATTTTTGAGATTCATTTTAAGATTCATTTTTATATTTTTTTCCTATTTGTACCTTTATTGGGAATAATTTTAAACTTATATTTTAACAAGTTTTTCGCAAAACTTGATCAAATTAGATCATTATAATAACAAATACAAGTAGCCTAATCCAGGGGCGCCTGGGTAGCTCAGTCGTTAAGCATCTGCCTTTGGCTCAGGTCACAATCCCAGGGTCCTGGATCGAGCCCCGCAGCAGGCTCCCTGCTCAGAAGCCTGCTTCTCCCTCTCCCACTCCTCCTGCTTGTGTTCCCTCTCACGCTGTCTCTCTGTCAAATAAATAAATAAAACCTTAAAAAAAAAAAGTAGGGGCGCCTGGGTGGCTCAGTTGGTTGGACGACTGCCTTCGGCTCAGGTCATGATCCTGGAGTCCCTGGATCGAGTCCCGCATCGGGCTCCCTGCTCGGCGGGGAGTCTGCTTCTCCCTCTGACCTTCCCGACCCTCCCCCCTCTCATGCTCTCTCTCTCTCTCAGTCTCTCTCTCAAATAAATAAATAAAATCTTTAAAAAAAAAAAAAAAGGATTCTGCCTTTTTAAAAAATAAAAAAATAAAAAAAAAAGTAGCCTAATCCACTTTGAGGGTAAACACAACAGAATCTTGGTAAACATACAACTCAGTTGGAGGGAGAAGTACATAAACTTAATAAAGAACAGCAAGGGTTCAGCAGGCTATGGACATAAGTTGGATCTTGTACAAGTGAACATGAACATTGGTTAATCCAGAGAATTATCTGAGAAAACTTCTCCAGCAGATTTTTTTTTTGTTGGCTTGTTTTTAAAACAATCCATCTGATTCTTTTTTTTGTTTGATTTACTTAGGTTCTATTGTGTTTCAATTAGAGGAGCTCCACAACAAGCCAGGATGGAGAAGAGATTAAAAAGTGGGTCTCCAGAAAGCTGAAAGGAAGATACTGGTACTATTGTGAGATGTATTTATTCCAAATACATGGTATCCGAGTTCTATCAAACCAAATCTCTTCTTTTACCTAGGATTTAAAACGGGATCATGGTTGAAGAATAACCAAAGAGATGTTTGAGCCAGAAAGCTAGTAACACAAGGCTTTCGGTTGCTTACCATCATCAACCAGCTAGGCAGGTTCATTTTCCCAGTCTGTGTTCTCAGTGGAAGTTCCAGGCCCATCTTGGGTGAATCTTCATGTTTTTTCAGAGAACTTGTCCTTAAAATGCTACAAAGAAGCTCTCTTCCAAGAAACATAAAACATAAAATTCTGTGGGCATTATTTCATTCTCTCTTCAAGTGTCTTCCAAAAGGGATTGATAAGTAACAAATTGAGGCTGTGTTTTACAAAAAAAAAAAAAGACACTGAGGCTCACAGAGGAAATTGGCTAATTTGAGACCATACCACAGAGACAGCAGGAGTTGACTGACAACAACCTGGTACCACTTTTGTGGAAACTCCTCTCCTCATTCCACTTTAAAAAAGCAAAGGAAAAATAAATACAGGATAAAGTTAAGCACATTTCTGACAGTGGTGTCACAATCTTTGTTTTAATCTAACATCAATAAGCTAGGAGGTGTTTTTTTGTTTGTTTGGTTATTTTTTTAAAAAATATTTTATTGATTTATTTGACAGAGAGAGAGAGAGAGCAAGAGAGGCGACACAAGCAGGGGGAGTGGGAGAGGGAGAAGCAGGCTTCCCGCTGAACAGGGAGCCCAATGCAGGGCTCGATCCCATGACCCTGGGATCATGACCTGAGCCAAAGGCAGACACTTAACGACTGAGCCACCCAGGTGCCCCAAGCTAAGAGGTGGTTACCGAATTAATGTTGAAGCCTCTTGTTCTCCTAAGCCAAAAGAAGACATTACTTTGTTCCTATTTTTAATTGATGCTTAGAAAAACAGAAATGGAATGATAAGCTCAAATGAATAAATAAACCAGTAGCACATGAAGAGATTTTATTTTTCTTGTGTTCCTGGCACCTAGAATATTTCTTGGCATATGGAAACTTTATCTACCAACGATGAACTAGCAACCGACCGGCCAAAAAGGGCACAGGAATTTAAATTTCAAAGGCAAAGAAAATATAAATGAAAAATAATCATCCTCACATTTGCAAAAAATATTACATTTTTCATTTAGGTCAGACCTGGAAGGAAGTTTGCAGCAAAGAGGAAGCAAATATTTATAATTTTAGTCTATTTTAAACCAAATTGAGATAAAGTGAAACAGAAATCAAATCTATTTTCATATGTAGCAGGGGTCCCAGTTTGACTCTACACTGTGTTTGTAGAGCTCTAATAGAACTGAAGAACCTGTGGTCTAAGACCCAAGAGTCTTATCTACAGACAAGCCTGAGGATCTCAATTCTGGGAGGAGGGGGTTCCTCATCCTAAGGGAAGATCTATGGAAAGCACCCCGTTTTGGTTCCAGAACACTGGGACAGCCACATCTCCCAGATGCCCCTTTCCCCATTTCCATGCTAAGCCCATCCTGGTTCTCCCCAAGAGCATGTCACCACCTGTGTGCCACCTGTGCTTTTCTCGTGCTTGGGGTCCTAGAGCTCCCCTTACTAAATTACCTGTAGGATTTAAAATATATATATATATGAACACAGGTGATATGGATAGAAAAATGCCTTGAATGTAATATATAGCCATGTGTTATCAGTGGTCTTCTCCGGACTATGGGAGTAGTACTTATTTTCTCTATTATGGTTTTCAACTATATTCAGTTAAGAAATAGAAAAGCAGTATACCCCCGAAAAATTACAGAAAATAAATGTGTAAAAAGAAGAAGAAGGAGAAGAGGAAGAAGACTAGGACAGATCATGGGAGAATGGAATCTCCCTCCAATGCCAGGTCAGGCACTAAGACTGGAGGCAGTGCAAGGTCAGAATGGCTGGAGGCAAAGCCTCATCTGCTGTGACTGTGACAAGTCATCATCCCATGAAAGTTACTTCTCGATGCTTTTGGTTCCTGCCATGCTGAAAAATGCAAGATTTTAATATAGTTGCAGAACATACGAAACTGATTTATAGTTTACAATTACATAGTTCATACTGTGCACTGCTTTAGTTCCCATCTCTAATTGTTGCATTTTGCTTTCCCTCTAGGACGAGAGTACTCAAACTCTTTCCGTAAAAGGATAGATAGTAAATATTTAAGCTTTGTGTGTCACATGGGTCTCTATAGCATATTCTTCTTTGTTCTTTGTGTTTACCACCTTTTGAAAGTATAAAGATCATTCTTAGCTCACTGGTCAGACAAAGATAGGCCGTGGGCTGACCCCTCCTCCAGGACATAGGGGAGCATGTTGTGATGGGGCCAGGGGCTTGTTCCCTCCACTGGACCTCCTCCATATTCCACAATTATGACTCTGCTCGGATTGTCCAGTTGCCTTGACTCAATCTTAGAGATTCACATCTGAAACCTCAAGATGTGATTTAAGAATGGATAAACAGAGGGGCGCCTGGGTGGCTCAGTCAGTTAAGCGCCTGCCTTCAGCTCAGGTCATGATCCAAGTGTCCGGGGAACAAGCCCTTCATCAGGCTCCTGCATCAGGATCCCTGCTCAGTGTGGAGCCTGCTTCTCCCTTCCTCCCTGCTTGTGCTCTCTCTCACTATCTCTCTCACTATCTCTGTTGCTATCTCTGTCTGTCTCTCTCAAATAAATAAATACAATCTAAAAAAAAAAAAA
>NW_028053825.1:0-399 GCF_054177405.1 Leptonychotes weddellii
CTTCTCCAGCAATCCCCTGTCTCTGTTTTCTAAAGAACAGAGACTTTTGCAATGGCCTTTGAGGTTCATCTTGGACAAAGTCCCCATTTGCTGAAAATCACTGATGGTTTTGAGGATGAAAAGGGAACTATAATTTTACCATGAATTTTCATATATTTTCATTTCAGCTTTTATTTGTTTTTAAACATTTGTTATAACTATGCAATATTTAGGTGATAAAAAACCATCTGGAGATGATTCTATACAGTATCTGGACTGACAATGGATGTCAATTATCAGAGGAGGGCTGCTTTTACTGTGCTGTTTAAATGGCTTTAGCTGAACTGTGGATCACTTTTTTCTTTATTCCACAGCATACTATCTTGGGTGAATGCCAGGCTTGAAGAAGGGAGTCTGAGC
>NW_028053826.1:0-399 GCF_054177405.1 Leptonychotes weddellii
TACAGCTTTGTAATATAACTTGAAGTGCAGAAATGTGATGCCTCCAGCTTTGCCTTTCTTTTTCAAGTTTTCTTTGACTATTTGGGGTCTTTTGTGGTTCCATAAAAATTTTAAGATTCTTTGTTCTAGCTCTGTGAAAAATGCTTTTGGTATTTTGATGGGGATTACATTAAATGTGTAGATTGCTTTGGGTAGTATAAACATTTTAGCAATATTTGTTCTTCCAGTCCATGAGCATGGAATGTTTTTCCATTCCTTTGTATCATCTTCAATTTCTTTCATAAGTGTTCTTTGGTTTTCAGAGTACAGATCTTTTACCTCTTTGGTTAAGTTTATTCCTAGGTGTCTTAGGGTTTTGGGTGCAACCACAGTGTTCTGTAGCCTGCTTTCATCCCCTCT
>NW_028053827.1:0-399 GCF_054177405.1 Leptonychotes weddellii
GATATAGAAATTAAAAATATATACTAAAAGACATTAAAGAAACTTAAATAAATGGAGAATATTCCTTGTTTATGAATTGAAAAACTTAAAATCCCAAAGATGTCAGTTCTTCTAAATTGACTTGTAGGTTTAATGTACTTCCAATAAAAATTCCAGTTGAGGTTTTTAAAAGAATTGATAAACTGTTTCTAAAATAGGGACGCCTGGGTGGCTCAGTTGGTTAAGCGACTGCTTTCGGCTCAGGTCATGATCCTGGAGTCCCTGGATCGAGTCCCGCATCGGGCTCCCTGCTCGGCAGGGAGCCTGCTTCTCCCTCTGACCCTCCCCCCTCTCATGTGCTCTCTCTCTCTCATTCTCTCTGTCTCAAATAAATAAATAAAATCTTTAAAAAAAAAAAAA
>NW_028053828.1:0-399 GCF_054177405.1 Leptonychotes weddellii
TAGGTTTTATTTCTGGCTTTGTTTGAAAGAAGACCTTTTTTTTTTTTTTATTCTTATGTTAATCCCCATACATTACATCATTAGTTTTAGATGAAGTGTTCCATGATTCATTGTTTGTGCATAACACCCAGTGCTCCATGCAGAACGTGCCCTCCTCAATACCCACCACCAGGCTAACCCATCCTCCCACCCCCCTCCCATCTAGAACCCTCAGTTTGTTTTTCAGAGTCCATCGTCTCTCCTGGTTCGTCTACCCCTCCGATTTCCCCCGCTTCATTCTTCCCCTCCCGCTACCTTCTTCTTCTTCTTCTTTTTTTTCTTAACATATATTGCATTATTTGTTTCAGAGGTACTGAAAGAAGACCTTATGAGGGATTCATTCTATGTGTGTCTGGGTTT
>NW_028053829.1:0-399 GCF_054177405.1 Leptonychotes weddellii
CCCCCATACGGTCTCCTACAGAGAAGGGGCCAGACTGTGAGCAAGTGAACACAGTGAAGACCCCAAATGGTGGGCAAATTACACTGGCGCCCACCGGAGGTCCCTGACATGACTCAGTCAGCACTGAACATCGTGGAAGAAACGTCATTCCTCATTGCAACCAGCTCCTCGGGGTCCCTTTCCTTCCTGGGATTTCTCAATCAGCCTGCCCTTTCTGGAAATGCTGCTGGTAGCTGCAGCATTTAAATTGGGAGCCTGGGATTTGTAGCAGGAGACAGGCACCCCAGGCTGCCCAAGCCCCGGTTCTCCACCTGGCGCTGGAACATGACACTAGGCAACCCCGGACAAGCTAAGACACCGGGCGGAGGGACTCTGGGCCTCAGTCAAGTCATGGGATCG
>NW_028053830.1:0-399 GCF_054177405.1 Leptonychotes weddellii
CCTGGGTGGCTCAGTTGGTTAAGCGACTGCCTTCGGCTTAGGTCATGATCCTGGAGTCCCGGGATCGAGTCCCACATCGGGCTCCCTGCTCAAGCGGGGGGTCTGCTTCCCCCTCTGCCCTCTTCCCTCTCGTGCTCTCTGTCTCTCATTCTCTCTCTCTCTCTCTCAAATAAATAAATAAAATCTTAAAAAAAAAAAACAAAAAACCAAAACCAAAACCAAACAAAAGCCAAAAAACCCACTTTCAATATTTATATGTTAAGTACCCTTTACAGGTGTGATGTCACTTTATGTATACATTTATATGTATATACACAAATACTATATATTTTCAATTATATATAATCACACGGCATATTTAAATTGATATAAATATAAATTACATGTAATTCATTTTAC
>NW_028053831.1:0-399 GCF_054177405.1 Leptonychotes weddellii
TAAATTGCATAAAGTTTCTGTCTAGTAGAAGTATTGTTGCAGAGCAGCTTATACAGGGAAGATGAATACATATTTTACATAATGGAAATGTAAAGGACAGTAATTGGACCTCCATGTGTTCTCTTAGTCTCTTTTCTTATTTGTGCACCCCTATCCAGCCAAATGACCACATACTGAGTCTTACTCAGAATCACATTAACTAAGGCAAATGTCCATCCATTTATCTCTGGACATTTACAGAATTTATTTTGTGTGTCTTTATCAAAGTTAGCAAGGGAGACAATAATCTATACTAATTCAGAATTTGCCAAAAACAAATATAATGTTGGACAGAGGTTTATTTTTTTTTTTACCACTTCCAATTAGCATGTAATTTCAATATAAAGAATCATATGATAA
>NW_028053832.1:0-399 GCF_054177405.1 Leptonychotes weddellii
TCCCCAATAGACTGAGCTGGTGGGACCCACTCTGCTGCCTCTGTCCATCTCTGCCTGAACTGCAGGGCCCCTGGAATTCCCGAGGAGGCCAGGGGTTCTGTTCCCTCCACCACAGTGGCTGTGGCTATGAGAGGAGCTTTGCCCAGCAGGGCCCAGATGTGAGATGGGGCCTCTGGCGGGTGCCGCCCCTGAGGACCCCAAGCACCCTGACCTAAGGTGTGGGTGCTCCCGCAGGGCAGGTTCACGGTCGGGGTGCGGGGCTGGCCTGGGAGCTGTGGGATTGCATTGGAGGGAGTGCCAACCCAGCATCAGGGTCCCCTTCCATTTCAGAGCTCCTGTCTCAAGCCCAGTCAGTCTTTATGACAACCCTGGGTCACCAGGTTGCTGTCCCCACTGTTT
>NW_028053833.1:0-399 GCF_054177405.1 Leptonychotes weddellii
TGTGCTGACATCATCCTTTGCAGTCATCCGAATCCGAGCCACCTCCCCTGCCAGGTCTTGGGTAACACGATGGCAGCTGTTACTGTTTCACGGTCTGTACTTGAGCTGGGAGCCCAGAAGATGCACAGTCAGTGTTTGTGGAGGGAACAAATGGGCACGGGAGGCATCCCGAGCAGGGAGGTCTCGTGAGCAGAGCCTTACAGGTACAAAAAACTTTCTTTCTTTTTTTTTTTTTTTTAAAGATTTTATTTATTTATTTGACAGAGACACACAGAGAGAGGGAACACAAGCAGGGGGAGTGGGAGAGGGAGAAGCAGGCTTCCCACCGAGCAAGGAGCCTGATTCGGGGCTTGATCCCAGGACCCTGGGACCATGACCTGAGCCGAAGGCAGATGCTTA
>NW_028053834.1:0-399 GCF_054177405.1 Leptonychotes weddellii
TGGCAGATCCCTTCTGCTAATGGTCAAGAACCCAGCTTTTGTGGCCTCAGAGTTCAGGTCAGATCCCAGCTCTTGCAAGTTATAGCTCTGAGGCCTGAGCCAAGACACATTCATCTGCGCCTCAATTTCCCCACCTATAAAAGGGGACGATATGCTGATTAAATTAGCAAACAAAGAAGATAAGGTTAAAACGATTTAAATTATCTAAAGTACTTAAAACTGTACCCAACAATCGACTTCATGTAGCATTTGCTCTTACTGTTATGTGTTTTGGGGAGGGCCGACCTTGGCCCTGGCTCCAGGCCTGGCAATGAGCATTTCCTTCCATCTGCCTATGGGTGGTCCAGAAATGGCCATGTGATCAAAGCTGGGCTTACCTGCAGCCCTTCCCGAGAGTGG
>NW_028053835.1:0-8818 GCF_054177405.1 Leptonychotes weddellii
CACCCTTGGCTTCCTCAGATCCCCCAGAGGAAGGCCAGGGCCCTGGACACCGTTGCCATGGCAGCAGCTGCCAGGGTCTGACTGCCCTCCCCCTTGCCTGCAGGGCTGCCCTGCCTGCCTTCTGATTCCTTCAGCTCCTGCTACCTGAAAAGGCCTGTACTCTCCACCCTGGCTGCATGTAAACGTGCCTGGAGCCCACAGCCCAGGAGCAGTTTTACAAGGTGGTTAAAGGTTCCATCTCTTACATCATACTGCTAGGATTTCAATCCTGGGATCAAGCCCCACATCGGGCTCCTTGCTCAGTGGGGAGCCTGTTTCTCCCTCTCCCTCTGCCTGCTGCCCCCCCACTTGTGCTCTCTGTCGAATAAATAAAATCTTTAAAAAAAATAAAATAAAATGGCATTTCTTAGACTTAAACCCTCCCTAGCAATTGTGAGCCCAGCAACATGTCCTCACAGGACCCTATGTTAGCAGTATCGAATCAAATCCAGAAGAAGGGTTATTTCATAGCATCCACCCCAACCACACACAAGTGGCAGACCACATTCCTTTGTAACAAATGGTTGTCACCATGGCAGAACCACCTTCACCTTATTTCCTCTTGAGAGCCCTTTCTCTCAAGGGAACCCCAAATCAGTTACTGTCAGGCAGAGACTTAGAGCCAACACAAAGACATTGTCTTCATTCTTCCTTCCATTCCTGGTTCTAGTTCTTTATACCTCCCTTGTCTGACCCCCATGTTTGCCAAGTTCTCAACAAGGGTTAATTTATACTAGTTTGGGAGCTTTCAGGGTCAACTGTGTCTCCTACTATCAGCAGCACTAGAAAGTAATCCCACCCTACAAGGTCACACTGAGAGAGGAAAGGAGGGGAACAGGCCTGGCAGGGCACGCTCCTGGCCGCCAAACCCAACAGGGGAAAGGAATTTTTTCATTTGTAGTTAGAGCTCTTTGCTGAGATCTCCCCTAGATCTTTCCTTAACTTGCTGAATTTATCAGCCTATTTAGTACTAATGGCATGCTTTAAATTAATATTTTGTAGCTAATGTACTGAATGATAGAATTTGGATTCAAAGAATAAGGGAGTGAATCTAACAAGACAACATTTAGCCCAGAAAAACAGACGTTTCTATACTTGGGTTAAAATTAAAATGATTTACATATATGCACCCTTACATTTTTTGCAGCGTTATTTACAATAGCCAAACTATGGAAGCAGCTCAACTGTCCAGCAACAGGTGAATGGATAAAGAAGGTGTGGCATATATATATACAATGGAATATTATTCAGCCATAAAAAAGAATGACATCTTGCCATTTGCAACATGGATGGAGATAGAGTATTATGCTAAGTGAAATAAGCCAGTCAGAGAAAGACAAATATCATATGATTTCATTCATATGCAGAATTTAAGAAACAAATGAACAAAGGAAAAAGAGATACACCAAAAAAACACACTCTTAACTATAGAGAACAAACGAATGGTTACCAGAGGGGAGGTGGGTGTGGGGGATGGGTGAAATAGGTGAAGGAGATTAAAAGTACATTTATCTTGATGAGCACTGAGTAAGACATAGAATTGTTGAATCATTATATTGTACACCTGAAAGTAATTTAACACTGTATTTAACTATATTGGAATTAAAATTTTAGAAATTAGAATGATTTATATAAGTGTATTAACAGGGATGTGTGAAACAGATTTGGGGGTGTCAGGTGATTGCAATTAAAGTGGATTTAACTGTGATATGGCATCTAAAAATCTAGTATGATCTTAGGATGCATCTACAGATGTATAGTAGTTATTCTAGAATGAAGGTGTGATAAGATCACTCCATTCTACACTAGGCAGAACATTCAGTATTTTCAGAGGCATTTACAAATTCAGGAGCATGTAGGATGGTGAGAGACTTTGAAAAAGTATATCATATCAGAAAGAACTGAAATAACTGGGGAGGTTAAGCCTAAATAAAAAAGTCTTGGTGAGAATATAATTGTTTAAGGATTAAATGAGATAGCATATTGAAAATGCTTAGCACAATACCTGGCATACATGCTGAATTAATGTTAATTTAAAAAACAATAATTAAAGGGGCACCTGGGTGGCTCAGTCAGTTAAGCGTCTGCCTTCGGCTCAGGTCATGATCTCAGGGTCCTGAGATCGAGCCCCGCATGGGGCTCTCCACTCAGTGGTGAGTCTGCTTCTCCCTCTCCCTCTGTGATCTCTCTCGCTTTCGCTCTCTCTCTATAAATAAATAGAACCTTAAGAAAAAACAATAATTTTAAAAAATTAAATTAAAATAAAAATTAAAAATAAACAATAATTCATAGTAATATTAGCATTAGGTCATATTATTACTATTTCTATTATTATAGTTAATGCTTACAGAGTGCTTTCTATGTGCTAGGTACCTTTCCAAGTCCTTTACATATACGGACTTACTTACTCATTTTCCCAATCCCATGAGGTAGGTATTATTATGTCTTCAGTTTTGCAGATGAGGAAGTTGAGTCACAGAAAGTTCAAGTAGATTGCCCAGTGTGCCTCACAACTGGGAAGGGGAAAGAACTAGAACATTAACTCTGGCAGTGTCAGGCTATCAAGGGTAAAAGGCACTTTTGTTACTTCACTCTTGTTTCGTATCACTCCAGAGGGCAGAACCAACACCAATGTATGTAAACTACTGGGAGGCAGGTATCAGCTCAATAAAAGAAAAAACTACTCTGAATGACTACAGCTGTATGAAATTTCAATCAGTGTCTTTTAAGGTAGTGAGTTCTTCATCACAGGATGTAAGGGGGAAAAGGATAGAAGTGAAGAAATGAATAAAATGGGGGTCCTCTTGGAAAGAAACCATACAAATGATGAAGCCAGCCTTTGGTGAAAAGAATAAAGAAGGAATAGTGAAACTTGGATTTTAAAAGACACACATCACTGAAAAATTGAAAAGTAAAACATTTATGGAAAAGATACAAAAGTGAACTAATATTTGTCTTGCTATCTCAACACAAAGTAAATTAGATGTTGGAAAAAAGTGACAAAAAGCTCTTAAAATAGGAAAATTCCCATATGAATTTGTTTGGAAACTTACTAGACAGCCTGGGTTTGAAAAAGAAAATGAGGGGCACCTGGGTGGCTCAGTCGTTAAGCATCTGCCTTCGGCTCAGGTGGTCCCAGGGTCCTGGGATCGAGCCCCGCATCGGGCTCCCCGCTCGGCGGGAAGCCTGCTTCTCCCTCTCCCTCTCCCGTGCTGTGTTCCCTCTCTAGCTGTGTCTCTCTCTGTCAAATAAATAAAATCTTAAAAAAAAAAAAAAAGAAAATGATCCCAGGATCCTCACAGATCTGATAGCCACCGACCCTGAAACTATAAAATACAGAGAGGAGAGGTATACTTTACTCTCTGGAAGAAAGGGTACCTGCATGAGAAGGTAGCATCCAGGCTGATATGAGTAGTAAGATGCAGGCATGAGGTTGAAGATCATAAAACACCATTAGATCTAAACATACATACTTGTAATGACAGTTGAATGTTAATATGATTTTAATCCTGCTACTCAGTGTGTGGTCAACAGAATTATTGCATAGTTGGATATGAATATCTTCTGTGCTGAATCTTTTGGGTACAGCTGTCTCAGGACCCAGATACTTGCTGATTTAATGAATTAACATACACTTTCTCGACCAGCAACACCAAGAGGTGGCTGGTTAAGGATTTAGAGTCCCAGAAAAATCTCTTTCTCTCTATATATACATATATATATACATATACACACATATATATAAAAATGTGTGTGTATACACACACACAGACAAACACACACATACATATAGGGGTGCCTGGCTGGCTCAGTCAGTGGAGCATGTGACTCTTGATCTTGGGGTCATGAGTTCAAGCCCCATGGGTGGTGTTTACTTAAAAATTTTAAAAAATAGTATCCATATATACACATATATAATAATGCCACAGTGTCCACCAAAAATGCTCCCATTACAGATAATAAATACGTTTTTAGACTATTTGTACTTAGATGGACAAATGTGTATTTTGATTTATGAAAATCAAAGTATTCATGTTTTTAATTTGCATACTTTACAAACAACTCTTTCTAGAGTTCTAGAGCTGAATGATTACTAATTTAGACTGGAGCCTCTATTTGTAATACAGGTTTGGGGGCTCAAAAAAATCCTTAAGTCATGGAAAAGTGAAAGCTTATCTTCCATAAAAGTGACAAGTAAACCATGTTGATAGAGCCTAAACGGACTTGATGGAGTTAGAGATGTGGATTAAAGCTGGGAAAGGTGACATATGGTATCGATTCATTAAGGACAAATAGTCAAATTTCAGTGCAGGCTCTGGCCCGTAGGGGAAATAATGCGCCTTGGTGGCGGACAACGGGAGAATAAGGGAGAGAGGTGGTATCAGGGTAAGCAGCAGAGAAGAAGAGGCAATAACTCCCAAGACTGGATGCTGACCGTCTCTGGTAACCAGGAAAAGGCAAATATAAACAAAGAGGTGAGTGACGATGCCTGATGTGTTGCGTGTTAGGAAATACTGGCAGGCTGCAGCACGGCCGCCCGCGGTCAAAGTGGTAACTGGGGATCTGAGCTCGGCGGTGACGCGCGGCCCTCACGTGACCAGGAGCCTATGTCTGCCCAAGTCCCTCTCTCCTGGTCGTTTTTGCCTGTCCAGACACCGTCTGCCTCCTGCCCTTTGGTCGAGGGGAAGAGCAGAAGGAAGTAAGTCCCCTTGGTCTTCTTAAATCGGTATGAGGGTCTTTGCTGCCCAGTAACCTCTGGGATCGGGATGGCAGAGAGTACCAGGCCTTTTCCTAGACCCAGCCCCGCCCCCTGCGCCCACATTTCGGTGCAGAAAATGGTGGTCTTGGGGTGAGGTGGGGAGATGAGTGGGGGCCCCTGGGGGACACAGTCACTTAGAAATAGTTTCTAAGTAATCCTTTGCTTGCACTTGCCGCCTGAAAAAAAATGACGAGCACTGCGGGGTGCGGGGTGGTGGGGCACGGAGGATGAAGCTTGAGGTGCGGCCTGGGGGAGGGGTAGCAGAGGGGGCCGGCGTGGGGGCGGCGGCTAATGCCCAGGAAAGGGACGTGTGGTGTCAGTCAGTCCTTCCCTCCTCCCCACTCCCCGCCCCCTACCCTGTCTTGCGTCTGTCTGCAGGTCTGCAGGTCTGCAGGTCACCGCGGTGCGCCTTGAGGAGAGGACGCCTAGAGCAAACCGCCAGGAGAGGTCCAGGTCGGGGAAAGGGTGGGCAGTGGCCCGGGATGGGGTGCGAGGGAGGACGCTGACGGGAACGCAGTCGGCAGCACCACCGCCCCGCCCCTGCCACTGCCACTGCCACTGCGGGAGAGGCCTGTGGCAAGGCCTGCTGGGAAAACGGTGGGCTTTCGGGAAGGAGGGGGCGAGGGAGGCTGCGAGGGGTGGGACGCGGCGGGGTCCCCAGGGCCGGAGAGCCCCTCGGCAAGCGTAGGTTGGGGAACCTGGGCCCCGACACGGGGAAAGGCAGGTATGGGAACCGGGGCCGGGGTTTTGATCCAGCCACCAAGTGTGTTGACTCTGCCTTGCTTGTCTCCTATGAATAACTACTTAAAGACCATCCTGAACATGGAAAAATCCTGCCAAGAAAATGAAGAACAGCCACAGAGCGCACCCAAGACGGATGAGGAGCAGCCTCCTGTGGAGCACTCTCCCGAAAAGCAATCTCCGGAGGAACCATCTTCCGAGGAGCAGTCCTCGGAGGAGGAGTTCTTTCCCGAGGAGCTCCTTCCCGAGCTCCTTCCCGAGATGCTGGTGTCCGAGGAGCGCCCTCCTCAGGAGCGCCTTTCTAGAAGGGACCTTTTTGAAGAGCGCCCTCCCATGGAGCAGCCTCCTTGTGGAGTGGGAAAACATAAGCTAGAAGAAGGAAGCTTTAAAGAGAGGCTGGCTCGCTCTCGCCCGCAATTTAGAGGGGACATACACGGCAGAAATTTAAGCAATGAGGAGATGATAAAGGTAGCAGAAGAGATGGAAGAAATGAAAAGAGTACGCAACAAATTGATGGTTATGCATTGGAAGGCGAGACGGAACCGTCCTTATCCTATTTAATGTGTTCGGCCTTTAATTCTGTTTTGCCTGATATTAAGTGTTGCCACCTGAAGGTGGTATTTTCTCATATACCTTTGCCCATCTCAATTATAACTTTTCGCGTGGCTTTATTCTAGGTGTTTCACTTGTAACTGGCATAAAATTGGGTTTTCCCCGCCCACAAGCTGCAAGTTTCCCTTTTTCAATCATGAGTCTCACCCATTTGCATGAAAAGATGTACATTATATATTGTGAAGTGAAAAAAAAAATTTCGAAAAGTATATGTTGTATCCCATTTTTGTAAAAAATGTATATTTATATATTAATATGCAAAGAGAAAACTGAAAGTATATACTTAAATGGCTTAACAGTGGCTATCTGCGGTAATAGGTGTTTTGGTTTGTTTTTCATTTTTGCTTCATCGGAACTTCTCATTTTTCAAGACAAACATTTTACTTTTGTTGCAAAAAATATATAATGGGAAAAACTTTAAAAACTGTCAATCAGCTTATAAAGACAATGTGGCACTTAATAAATACTTCTCAGAACTTTAAAGAAAAGTAAATCCCATGTTTGTTTGTTTTTAAGTAGGCTCCATGCCCAGCATGGAGCCCAATGCGGGCTTGAACTCACAACCCTGAGATCAAGACCTGAGCTGAGCTTAATGGACTGAACCACCCAGGTGCCCCAATCCCATGTTTCTTTTAAATCTCAGGCAGAAAAACAAACCAGGTACTTTTATTTAAGGGTCATTCTTTTCCCATTGAAAGAGGAATGATGCTTGACTTACAAGGTGGCTGTGGAGCCAAATGAAGATCCTAGAGCTGCCTGGTTTTCCCCCATCTGCACATGCAGGACCCCCAACTCCTATAGATACCCTTCAAATACAGGGGATAGAACCCAAAGGAGATTTCACTTACACCCAGAAATAATTCCTGTGAGATCCCAGCTGCGTGCCACATTCTATTTCTGTCCTGCTATTCTCTTCCCTTGGATATTGTCACAACTGCTGGGCACAGCTGCCTCTTCTCCTGGGTCCTGCTCCTTCCAAGCCCCCCTGCCCCACAGCTAAGGTGCCTGGGTCCTCCAGCTGCGAAGTTTTCCCTGATTGCTCTGGAGTCCCTCCTGGGCCAAAGCTGAACTGTATCTCCTACAGATAAATGGAGAATGCCCCTCCTTCAGCTTTAATATTATACTTATCCAGGTGCATAGCATCCCAGTGCTGCTTAAACCTCAAGGTCTTAAAGAGTTCTTAGCAAAATAGTCCCTTTTTTTCCTGAAAGCCTCATCTTTTCCCCAATTCATTCAAACATGAATTCACTGAGACTTGGGCTAGGAGACAAATTTGTGGGCCAGCCATAATGCTGTGTATTCTGAATTGGAACCTCCCTCCCAAATAATCTCCAAAAATGACTACGGTTTTAGGCGCCTAACATTTGCCTTAGGGCAAATTCCCTCCCAAGGGTTTTCTGGCAGACTTGCCTTAACCAAGTCAGCGGACTTGCTCAGCTTGTATAAATTAAAGAGGAAATTAAGACTTAGGTTAAAGCTAGGGCATTTCCCTTCTACCCTACCCCACATCACCAAGAAGCATTCAAAAGTACTTTGTAAGTCATTAAAGTACTATATATGTATATACATATATATGCATGTGTGTATCAGAGATTATGATTTCTCAAACTACCCTTATAACACCTAAGATTGTTTTATTGATCCTATTAATTCTAGAAACATGGATAGTGGTTAATAATTTTTTTAAATTATGACCCAGTCATGAACCCTGAGTTTCTGTTTGATTGACTGTGTAGCTTCAGTGTGTTTACTTCTTTAGAAAGTATGATTTGCAATTCCAGAAGGATCACTGGGAGGAGGAATTGTTACCCCAAATTCAACATTAAAATTATTTGCATATCTTATATATTAGCATTTCTCATATAAAAAATGCAGGGACCTGGGCTCTACCCCAGACCCACTAAATTTCCTTTTCTATCAATTAGCACACAAATTAGAGATCCACTGCTATATGCAATATACTCCTGGTTTTCATAAAAATAAATTATGACATAAATAGAAAAAGAAGCAGATGATTTTATCAGAATTTAAAACGGTGAAAAGCTGGGGCGCCTGGGTGGCTCAGTCATTAAGCGTCTGCCTTCGGCTCAGGTCATGATCCCAGGGTCCTGGGATCGAGCCCTGCATCGGGTTCCCTGCTCAGCGGGAAGCCTGCTTCTCCCTCTCCCAGTCCCCCTGCTTGTGTTCCCTCTCTCGCTGTGTCTCTCTCTGTCAAATAAATAAAAAATCTAAAAAAAACAAACATAAAAGGGTGAAAGGCTTGGGGCACCTGGCTGGCTCAATCAGTAGAGCATGTGACTCTTGATCTTGGGGGTTGTGAGTTCAAGCTCTACACTGGGTATGGAGTTTACTTAAAAAAAAGTGAAAGGCTTGTCCAAGCATATTTTTAAGAAACTAAAAACAGCCTCATCAATTTTACTACATAAAATTTAGATTTCTTGCAGCGAAGCAAGACCATACACAGAATAAAAAGCTGAGGACAAGAAAATAGCAAGATGTATTTTCCACGACTGGCATTATGTAATGCCTTGCATTTCTTCCTTCCAATGAGTAAAATGGATCAGAAATAAATTTAAAGTTCTTTGGTTATCAGTTCACAAAATGGTAAACCAATCCTGTGCCCTTGACCTTTTTTGTTTTTATTTTCCACTGTATGATGCCATTTGG
>NW_028053836.1:0-399 GCF_054177405.1 Leptonychotes weddellii
CATAATAAAGAAAAAAAAAAACAATGGTGAACAAGATAGAATGATGTGGTGTGTACTAATGGAAAATGTAGTAGATTACCTAAAAATGGCTCTAATTTTCCCCCTAATTCTTTATCCAATTCTTCAAAAGTAGTGTGATTTTATAGCTCTGCCTTTCAAGAAGTAAAATCTTCTTCTCCACTTTTTAAATCTTGGCTGGCCTTGTGAATTGTTTTGGCAAGTAGAATATGGTGGAAATGACTTATGAGTGTCCATCCCAGGCCTCAAGACTGTTTGCATGCTTGCTTGCTTCCACTCTTTCCCTGGGAACACTGCCACCTCCAAGAGGAGAAGCTTAAAGGCAGATATCAGTCAGCTGAATTTCAAACATAAAGACAAATGAGTAAAGATTAGCAGAGC
>NW_028053837.1:0-399 GCF_054177405.1 Leptonychotes weddellii
GTTTGGTGCCTGCTGCAGGCTGGAGCAGAGAAACCAAAATCAGACCCACCCTGGAGAGACAAGTGTGACTTGGGTGAGCCTTTCCACCTCCTACCTGAGCACCGCCCCTCTGAGCACCAGCGGGTGGATTCTTCCTGTCTTGTCAGACTGGCACAGTGAGCCTCTGGAAACTTCTCTCGCTCCAACTGGAATCCAGCCCAACCAGCATCCATCAGGCTGCCATTGCCATGGCCTTGAAGAATGGTCTGGAAATGTGAAGATCTCCCAAAATGGCATCACAGTGAAAATCAAAAGCCAAGGGCACAGTCATTCTTGCTTTGCTTCACAGAAAATGTTCTATTATCACACGTGTCACTTTTTCTTTACAATTTGTAATTTTTTGTTTCAGTGCTTTGGAAA
>NW_028053838.1:0-399 GCF_054177405.1 Leptonychotes weddellii
GAAATAATATTAGAATAATTGGGATCCCAGAAGAAGAAGAAAGAGAGAGAGGGGCAAAAGGTATATTGGAGCAAATTATAGCAGAGAACTTCCCTAATTTGGGGAAGGAAAAAGGCATCAAAATCCAGGAGGCACAGAGAACCCTTCTCAAAATCAATAAAAATAGGTACACACCCCAACATCGAATAATAAAACTTACAAGTGTCAGAAACAAAGAGAAAATCCTGAAAGCAGCTCGGGACAAGAGGTCTGTAACCTACAATGGTAGAAACATTAGATTGGCAACAGACCTAACCACAGAGACCTGGCAGGCCAGAAAGGACTGGCATGATATATTCAGAGCACTAAATGAGAAAAATATGCAGCCAAGAATACTATATCCAGCCTAGCTGTCATTGA
>NW_028053839.1:0-399 GCF_054177405.1 Leptonychotes weddellii
CCAGACATCAGCCCTGCCTAAGGACCCTGCCTGCCCCACCCCCAGCTCTGGATCAATCTCTACAGAGTAAAGCTCACCCCATCCTCTGCCAGGGTAAACAAGGTATGGGGTGGCTGAGCCCGGAGCCGTTGCTCTTTCCCACTCCAACGTGCCCCAGTGAGCAGGACGACTCTGCCTCTGAAATCGCCCACCTGGCCAGAGTGCACCTGGAGAAGGGGCCAGGGGAGGGCCAGAATGCCAGTCAGACTGGGTGTGGCTGTGGGGGGATGTGGAGCCAGGACATCTGTCCAGATGGCCTGAGTGACCAGGACTAGGTGAATCAGAGCCACACAGCTGACAGAGAGTGGGAGAGCCCGGGGGAGGACAGCAGGCCTGACACAGGCTTCTCCCTCAATCCTC
>NW_028053840.1:0-399 GCF_054177405.1 Leptonychotes weddellii
TAATATTTTACAGCATCTTATGTTTCTGGTCAAACTTTTTGGTTAAGAAAGCAAAAAGAAGAGATAATACATAATATTCAAGAATCCCAAATCATTCTACTTGTTGAGATGTGAAATTTAATGGAAATGCACACACATGCACACACACATACATGCTTTGAAAATAATTGCCCAGTAATATTTTTTAAGATTTTAGGGCACCTGGGTGGCTCAGTTGGTTAAGCGACTGCCTTCGGCTCAGGTCATGATCCTGGAGTCCCGGGATCGAGTCCCACATCGGGCTCCCTGCTCAGCAGGGGGTCTGCTTCTCCCTCTGACCCTCCTCCCTCTCCTGCTCTCTGTCTCTCATTCTCTCTCTCTCAAATAAATAAATAAAATCTTTAAAAAAAAAAAAGATTT
>NW_028053841.1:0-399 GCF_054177405.1 Leptonychotes weddellii
CTGGTTTGACATTGGGCGCCTGGGTGGCTCAGTTGGTTAAGTGACTGCCTTCGGCTCAGGTCATGATCCTGGAGTCCCGGGATCGAGTCCCGCATCGGGCTCCCTGCTCGGCAGGGAGTCTGCTTCTCCCTCTGACCCTCCTCCCTCTCATGCTCTCTGTCTCTCATTCTCTCTCTCTCAAATAAATGAATAAAATCTTAAAAAAAAAAAAAACTGGTTTGACATTAACAAATATTTTATGAAGTGCCTGCTTTGCAAGGCATTTTTATCGACTATATTAAATTTTGAATTTAGTATCTCTGACTGTATCATTATAACTGACAATAGTTTTAGAGGCTAGAATTTCCTCATTCTTTAAACATTTTCAGAAAAAAGGGCCATGATTGATGAGAAGTCAGA